>NC_140963.1:8192025-8204525 GCF_056783735.1 Eptatretus burgeri
CTGCCTGCACCTTCTTAACACCATAATAATTATATTACTTCAGATAAATCCATGAGTTTATCTAATTCATCTCACTGGAGGAGGGGGCGGAAGAGTGAAGAAGAGAACAGTGGGGGTAGACACAAGGACATCACCAGCATTTTTATAGGTAAGAGAATTGGGGGGGGGGGCTGCAAGTTTCGTTATAAATAAACACAGACAGCACATTTGCTTTTTGAGGAGATACTCTCACAGACATCAAAATCACTACACAGGGATACAATCACCCATGCATGTGGTATCTATTGCCAATCCCACCCTTCTTCCCTCATGTTCCCACAAACAAACATGATCCATGACTTTGAATACCTTTTTGATGTCTGGGTTAATAGTCCTGTAATAATTCATATTGGGAATGTTTGTTTTTTTAAATGCAAAATGCCCATCTCCTGTGTCTTTATAATAGGTGGGATGTGTGGGAGCCTGATCAACCGTTAACTATCATGGCTAAGACGACCAAAGATCTTCCACGTGAGGTCCGCTGCCCAGATGAACACCGACTGGACCGGAACGTTGGACTGCAGCAGCTGTAAGTTACATTTTTTATTTAAAGCTTTGACGACAAACTTTAAACTAAACTCTGCATGAATTAACCATTTTCTCTTTATTTTCTCGTGGCCATCCAAATTGTTTTTTTTTTGGTTGTTTTTTGAAGAGAGAATGATCTTCAACTGCAACTGTTTCATACAAACCCAGGTGAAAGAGGATGACAGTATAAGATGTATTAGTACTTCAAATTTAACCCAGTCTTTTGTTTAAAATTACAAAAATGCACACTCATTCATGTATTTGCCCATTTGTCCGAAAGTGCTGTTAACCAATGATCATCATCGCACCATTTCTGTTTCAATGCATGTGCTAAAAATCAAGATGGCAGGAAGTGAGATCACAAAAAGGGTGCAACAGTAAATAATTTTAAAATTGTCTTAAAATTAAAATATTTAGCCTGGTTATATTTACTGGCAGAGTACCCGCCCTTCGGGCGATCTTGTTCTCACCATGCAACACGTTGTTCTGTTGCATACCTTAATCTGGGCAGTGTACAGGCAAACAAAAATAACCCGGGTTACATGCATGAATCAAAAACATACCTACTGCTTATAATTCAAAACACCTCGTGACACTGGAAAACATGGGGACAGGAATACTGTCCTGTAAATGGTGGAGACTTGTAATACCCTCCCCCACCTTGAGGCGACACAAATGGAAGACCAAATCAGTACAGTCCTGCATTTGAGTAATCAGAAGGAACCCGAACAAGCAAAAAACAAAGATGAAGTCATCAGGAGGAACCTGGATAGGATTCACATTTCAGCTGCGACTCCTCTGCCCTCAAACCCATTCAGGTACAGCCAAGTGAGCCTTATTCAAAAAAATTCAAAATTCAAAAAAATATATATACATATATTGTTTATATCAAAAAGAACCAAGATCAAAAATATTAAATAACTCTGGCTGCCATACCACGTGTCCGATCAAGTTGCAATTTAGAACATGTATTCCCCATCACGATGAGATCATAATTATGAAGCTTCATGTCGGTGACTAAGAGAAAACATTATTTAATATTTTTCTTCAATCCGCCATGGCTGCCAAACTGTGTCACCTATCAATTATTCCTTAAACTTGTACACCCAAGGCTTGGGGAACATTTGTCTGGTTTCTCCTCGATATATCCAGCCATTCTGGAGAAGATTTTTTTATAGGTTTTGGGTAAATCCGATCTGGCTGCCAAACCATGTGACCGATGACATCATATATGTGAACCTTTTGTTCCTCATGGATAGGTTATCACACGTATAAAGTTTCTCCTTGATCTGTTCAGCCTCTTTAGAGAGGATGTTTGAAGGTTTAAAAAAAACCAAAAAATTATATGGCTGCCGAATCATGTGACCGATGACGTCATTAATTTTTTTTGTCGGTGCACCATTTTATCCTGAGATGACCCTCAAAAATTTTTCATACTGATCAGATGTAGCGTTATTCATATGTAATTTTGACGTCTTAACGAAGGTACCTATGATGTATTTAAAAAAAAAACACTTATGGCCCATGAGGAGTACTTGCCGTGTGTAATTTCAATCTTTTCCTTGGTGTGGTTTCAGAGATACAGAGGTCCAAAGTTTTTCAGTTTTTCCAACATGGCTGCTACACCACGTGACCTATGACGTCATAATTATCAATAATACATTCTACATGCCTAGTCATTGCTGTGATAAATTCCTCTCAATCCGCTTACTGGTTGCAGAGAAAAACTCAAGTTCTGTGTGGCCAAACAAACAAACAAACAGATCCAAATGCAATACCCTCTCCTCGACGAGGGTAATGAACAAAGGCACTCCTTCTGATGGTACCAACCAATTGTCTATATACACCTCCACAATCCTGTTGGAGCTCTGCTCCACCTGGCCTGTCAATCTGGTTGTATTGTTTTTTGAAAATGTTTCAACTTCCTCTTGCTTCCATGTTGAACAATCTATTGTACACCGTCCTTCCCTACTACATCTTTAGGAAAGTGCTGCATAACGTCATCACTGGGCGCCGAAGGCAACCGCGATGACCTGTGCCACCAAAAAGGCGTACTCCGTTTTCACTCCATTTGTTTGTTTTCTTGTTGTACACCACTCCTTTTCAATTCCATGTTCAGCGATTCATGACGTCATTGCCAGGCAACGAAGGGAGGGAGTATTCAGTTTTTACTCCATTGTTACTTGGAAAAATTTATTTATATTTTTGACAAGTATGGTGTTCACCTCCGTTTGTTTGTGTGTTTCTTATCTGCTCACCTCCAGCCCAAACAGCTCAACCGATCATTCTGAAATTTTCAGAGATTAATGCCACCTACCCTGTGACAGTCTCACCTTCAAGTGTCATAAAATTTGATCAAAGGAAAAGGTTTAAATAGGCCAATCAGCCAATTGGAGCCAAATTTTCTAAAATCTTCACATTTCATCCAATTGACTTGAAATTTGAACAGGATTTGCACAGTAGGTCAATGAATTCAACCACTTATTACTTTTGAGATTATGCTCTGTCAAAAGGTCAACATAGGCCATAAGGTCAACCCAAAATAGGCCAATTTTTTTAATTGTTTCTAAAATTGTCAATTTTCATCCAATTGACTTTGTAAGACCATTTGCATATCAGGTCACTGAATTCAACCACCTACTAATTTTGGGATAAACTTAGGCCAAAAGGCCAAATTGGACAAATTTTCTAAAATCCTCAGTTTTCATCTGATTGACTTGACATCTGAAGACCATTTGCATACGAGGTCGCTGAACTCAACCACCTATTAATTTTGAGGTCAATATAGGCCAGATTTCGAAAATCCTCAATTTTCATACGATTAACTTGAAATTTGAAGATTATTTTCATGTCAGGTTGCTGAATTCAACTACCAATTAATTTTACGGTCAAAAGGTCAACACATACCTAATTTTTAAAATTGATAGATAGGGCCAAAAACGAAATATATCACTATATCTCAAAAAGTTGTGGATGAATAATGACAAAACAAGTGGATGAGTTGAATGGGTGATGAGAACAAGTGATTGGATTTTGGTTCGGATCCAGCCCATCAGTGGGATACAAAACCTGAACTGTTCCACCTGGCAGAGGTGCCATCCTACAATGTGCTGTTTTGCCAAGTTGTCACTCTATGAGTGATTTTTCATTTGTTTGTTTGTTTCTCCGGGCGATATCTCAGCCATCCTTTGAGCTCGGAAGCTGAAATTTTGGGACAAACGTGAAGATGTGCTTTGGCAAAAACATTATTTTTATTTCATGATTTATCAATTGATTGATTAAGAACTTAATTATTATTTATTTATGATTTATTTTCTTTCACATTTGGGCAACATCTCAAGCACTTTTTGAGCACTGAAGCTGATATTTGGACATGACAGTGAACAAGTGATTTGGCTATAAAGGATATCTTTGATTGATTAATGAAGTAATCGATTAATTCATTTTTTTATGAATTACTTGATTTTCAAAAAGTTAGATTCGGATGAAACGGTGATGGTTTTGGTATGCTATTAGTCAATTGATGAAGAAATTAATTGTTTTATTATTACGATTTCGCTCTTTTGATTTCGCTCTAACCTGACAGATCTCTCCAGACAGGTTGCTACTGACAAACCAGACATAATCTGCTTTACAGAAACTTTCCTCTTTCAAGACGTCTCAGACTCCGATCTTTCCCTGGTTTCTCCCTCCTCCGGTATGATAGACCTGAGCCTCGTCCTGGCCGGTGGAGTTGCTCTCTTTATCAAGAACTCTATTCCCCATTCACCATGCAACACCCTCACTCCACCACACCCACAGGAAAACCTCTGGTTACAGCTTCCCTCCACTCCCACCTCTTGTTGATATGTGTGTTGTATCAATCACCAAACAGTGATGAATCCATTTACATTTCACTTGCTGAAAACATGGACGAACTTCTTTCCACTCATCCAAACTCCCTCTTCCTCATATGGGGTGACTTCAATTGTCATCACACCAGTTCGCTGCGTGTGAGTACCTCTCACCTATCATAGCACTTCAGCAAATGATTTCTGTGACTATTTGGGACTTGCACAATCTGTCAATTTCTCGACCTGGATATCAGTCAATGGTACATCATCTCTTTTGGATTTGGAAATGAATTTTCATCAATGATCTCTGATTTTCTGGAAAATCCTCTTTTTGTTTTTGCTGATAATTCCACCATCTGCCGTACCATCTCTTGTCCCTCAGATTAGCAGGCAGCAGTTGGGATCCTGGGGTTCTGAGTTCAAGCCCCATCGGCTGCTGAATTAATACACCAGGGGGTTGACTCAGCCTGTCATCCTTCCAAGGTCGGCGAAATGAGTACCAGTTCCAGTGTGTGTACTGGTAGAGGGGCACTGCATCAGCGACATTCGCGCTTCAAGAAATGATAGCTACCCCGGCAGCTAAGCTGCCATACGACCACCACCACCAGGCAGCAGCCTCTTCACTTTCTGCAGACTTGGATAAAATCACAAGCTGGTCAAACACATGAAACATGTCTTTCAATCTTGACAAGTGTCACCCTCTCACTCTGTCTTTCCGAAAGGACCATCTGGAAAACCTCACCATCTACTTTCTCAACTCTCCTCTTGAAGTTCTGTCTCTCAAACTCTTGGGTCTCACTATCTGTCATGATCTTTCCTGGCAAAGCCACATTTCCAAGCAGGCCTCCAAAGCCAGTCGCCAACTGCGCCTCTTCCATCGTGCAAGGTCCTTCCTTGGCAAACCTGAGCTCGAAACCACATGCAAACCACTTTCATCTGCAGCTTCATGGAGTACTGGTCCTCCCCTGGGCTGGTGCTCCTGCCTCATACTCAGCTTGGCTTCACATTGTGGAAGCCAAGGATTTTAGGATAATTGGTATCTCCCGCAATGAAGCCGAGTCTGGGTCTTTCACTCTCTCACCACAGACAGTTCAGTGAGTTTTCTGCTTTCGACCGACTCCTCTCCAGCCTTGCACCCCCTGTTGTCTGTGATCGGTCCCCCTCATATTTTTGCAGGGCGCTCAAGGTCTGCTAGCAAGCCGTTTTCTGGTGAAACTGCCCAAATCAAGAATCACTGCTCACTTTCACTCTTTCAATCCTCTTTTTTTCCCACCTCCAGAACAATCTTCCACCCTCTCTTCAATCCCACTCTTCCCTGCAGATCTTTAAAACAGCTGTTCACTCCATCTCATGTCTTTCCCCATCCAAAACCATGCTCTTTTCCACCCCCGTTAACCCAACCCAAACCCTCCCTTTCAAATTTCCTGTTTTCTTTCCTGAAAGTCCCTGTAGTGTCCATCTTGTTTATCTCATGTACCTTGCCCCCATCCCTCTCCCTTCCACAGATCTGATGTTCTAATTCCTTGCTGTTGTTGTGCTTCCCTCTCTCTTCCCCCTCTTGTCTGCTGCTCTCTTTGTTATATGTTCTGTATGTTAGCTTTTTATGATCCTCAACTCGGTATTCAAAAAAAATAACCATGAACAAATTACAAATCCCTGATCGCACCTATAAAGGGAATTGTTTCAGCTGTACAGCTGCACCCTCAGCCAATTTTGCTACCCTGTAACTCTCTGCTGCAAACTAAATAAGAAGAAGAATGGGTGATCAAGAAAATAGGGTTTCCAGAGCATCTGATAAACCATCTATACCATACTATAAAATGGAATCTGTATTTTGTTACCCTGTGCACACGAAGGGAAAAGTGGGGTTCAGCAATCAGTTCATGTCCGTCCGTCCATGTTATCAGTTTATCATTGTCAGTTTATAATTGAGTAACATCTTATTTAAATTTAATGGGCTATTTTGAACACGAATTTGAACATGAGTGGGAAGACGAGTCTATTGTTTTGCCGTACTTTGTCTCTGAATTCAACTTGATCGCACATGTGCAGAGAGGAGTGAGAGAATACTTTCACTCTGTCGACCTGAGTGAAACAAAATGGAAAATCATTCCAAGTAGGAAACTTACTTCTTTATTTTTGGATGTTGTAATGGACATAAACAGGCACGAATAACTAATGTAACATGTTTGACAGGGTGATTTCATAAACGCTGGAGAAAATGGTGGTGGTAGAACCCATAATTATTTATTTATACACTTTTAAACCTTTATTTAAATTGAATTGGTTATTTTAACACTCCTAACTCAAATCGCCTTCATAATACTTCCAAGAACCGTTTAATATATTCATTATATGGCATTAGAGGAGGTGGCATGTGAGGGGGTACAGTTGGGGGTCAAGAAGAAGCCTTCAGAAGGCCATGGACATCTGTGGTCATCAATAATGCCTCAATCTCCTAAACTGCAACTCAACGCGTCTTATTGCAATGTATAAGGTGATGTATTAGACTGCTAAAGTAGTGGAGTTTTGCAGGGAAAAAAAAACCATGCTTGAGAAAATGTGTTGCAGGCAGAGGGAGAAGATTTTCAATTATTCCATATGTCAGATACGAGCTGTCTGGTCGAACTACTTTTATCACTGATTTGGCATTGGTATTACGTCGTTGCTCACGCAAGATCGTTTATGAGTACCACATGTTTTTTCTGTTTTCGCTCCCTGACATTCCTCTTCAAAATGTATGTATGAATGCAGATGAAGTGGCAAAACATCTCCTGGAGACTGATAATGATGATCATGATTATTACTGATGATCATGATCATGTTCAATAAATCGTTGCATGATCTGGCACAGTAGAATATTCTGTTCACAATGCAAGAGTGTAAATATTTTCGACGATAATTCTCTTCGTGGCAAAGTCTGGTCCACCAAGCATACTGGACGAGTATACTCATAGAAAGCTGTCAACATGAAAAAAAAACTAAAAAAAAAACTAAAAAAAAACTTTAACACCAGCAAGTCTGGCATTTCACTCGAGAAGATTGGCAGGGACTGCAAGCAGCCATCTCTCTTTTGGATTAGTGTTCCATATCTACGACCCCTGATGTTAACTCAGCCTTGGAATTCTTTCACAGAAATCTGCTCTCTGTAATGCACAGATTCATCCCATCTCGTCTTCAATTATTCTGCCCTTCTTCCTGCCCATGGTACACTGAATTATGTGGTGCAGCATTTGCTCTGAAACAACTTGCCTTCTTTTCCTGGAAGGCAAATCCTACCAAAGGCAATCTCCGTTCATTCGAAAAAGTCCTCAGCAAGTGTGTGTACATTCTCAGGAGAGTCAGAAAACAACATCTGTCCAACCTTAAGAATGAACTTTCTAACTTGTCTCCATCCTCTAAAACCTGGTGGCACCTTGTTAAGTCTGTCTCTGGAGTATGCTAACCTTCCATCCCTTCCCTCTTTAAGAATGGCACCACAGCCGACTTTGCTCGTGAGAAGGCTGAATGAATCAATTCTGTGTTTGCTTTCAAATCTTCTATCCCCAACCCCTCAATCTCAGTCCCCATTCTTCCCTGTCATACACAACTGTTCCTGGACTCTGTCTTTTGCACCTGAAAAGGTGGAGAAGGATCTTTCAACCCTCGACTGACTCTGACTCTGCTACTGGACTGCACGGCATCAGTTCATGTGTCCCAGAAAACCTATTCAGCTGATCTTGTGCATCCTTCCTCTGCCCTTTTCACCCTGTCACTTATGCTGGGTCATCTTCCATCGGCTTGTAAATCCACCAACATCACTAAAAAATCACCAACGTCACAACCTAAAAAGGTACAAAAACTGATGCATTCAACTGCAGATCTATCGGCTTACTTCCAATCATCAGCAAGGTCATGGAATCCATCATCACAGTTAATATGAAACGCTTCCTTTTCACCAAAAACCTCATCTCAGATCACCAAATTCGTTCAGACCAGGTCACTCCACCTTGTACATGCTGCTTCTACTCACCCAGCAATGGATGGGAGGCCCTCAATATCTGACATGAGATCAGGGCCATCTCTCTGGATATATCTCGTGCTTTCGATACAGCCTGGCATCCTGCCTTACTCTCCAAATCTCTGCCTATGGCATCGAAGGCCAACTTAACACATGGCTTACTGACTTCTTCAATGAGCCATGATCTTTCTTGGGCAAACCACATTTCAAAGTTGGCTTCCAAAGTCAACCGCCAATTGGGCATCCTCCATCGTACAACGTCCTTCCTTGGCACACCTGAACTCCGAGTCATGTACAAGGCCTTCATCCACAGCTTGATGGAGTACTGCTCTCCTTTCTGTGCTGGCTCCACTGTCTCACATCTTGCTTAGCTTGATGCCGTGGAAACCAAGGCTTTCAAGACTATTGGAATCTTCTTCGATAAAGCTGAGTCTATGGGTCTATCATTTCACCATCACAGACAGGTTAGTGGTCTCTCTGTCTCGGATCATTGCTCGCCTCCACTCATTTGTTCCTTTTTTCCCCACCTTTTGAATCAACTTCAACATCCTCTTCAATCTTATTCTTCCCTCCAGGTCCTCAAGAAAGCTGCTCACCACCATCTCAGATTGTCCTCAATCTAAAAACCATGATAGTGTTTTTACCCTTGTTAACCCACCATAAATCCCTCCTTATAATTTTCCAGTTTTCCCTCCTTGGACTTTCCTTCTTTGTCTATCTTGTCCACCCCATGCATACATGTTTTGCATCCTGTTTTTGTCTTACATCCAGATCCGTCCAATATATAAGCTCTTCCATGAGCCTCGACAATGTTTTCAAACAAAAATAATCCAACCACATTTTACATGTTGGCTAAGGGTACCCCAAGTATGGTTCCTGTCTCGGTCATATTTCTGGGGGAGGGGGTTCAGAGTGGGTGAAAGACCCCCAATTATCTCCACGTAAATGTGTATCAACTTGTGGTGTTCAGTATTCCACGTCTCACATTTCTAAAGTTTTAATAATTTGATAATTATACATTATGGTGATGTTGAACTCTGAGTGAGAATAATTTGAAATTTCCAATATGTTTCATTTCACTCATTTTAAGTGGAGGTTCAAACCAAATCATCCAACACTGAGCTTCGCAGAGAAACGGAAGTTATTTTTGCTCATGCCATATATAATCAGCAAAGATGGTTGATTAAGGTGATATTAGCTGACTTCCATGCAGATGGAAGATGACTTCAGGCAAATTCGAGTGAATAGAGCAGAATGTTTGTGAAGTACAACATGTTATCTTTTAATTAAATATCTCAGCAAAGCGATGGGTACTTTTGATATTTCATGTATAAATGGAACATGACTTCGCCCAAGACTGTCTTGAGGCACAATTCTGTTCGGAGCTACATGATGATGTGAGTGTTGGAAGTCAGTTAGCCAATAAAGGTGGTGGCTCTTCCGCAAGGGGTTGGGGGGGGGTGGGTGGAGGAGAGGACAGTTGAGGAGAATGCCAGCCATTGTTCCATGCCGAAGGTGTGTCCAGAGACACAGCCCTGACATCTTGCTTCACATTCATAATCTCCATTCATTGCTGAGAGAGAATCATCAGCATAGTAATGTAACAGGATTATAGGACAAGCAATGCAGTTTCGTGACAGAGAAAAGGGAAGAAATGGGAGGTAAAGGATAAGAAGTGAGGGAAGAGCTGAGAGAACGGAAAAGTTTTTAATCAACCTTGTCCAGCTGGATGGAAGAAGTTGAGAGGGGAGAAGTATTTTTCGCTTTTAATAATTTTGTGTTTTTATTTTTTCACCTTGAATGTGAGGAGGTTGGTAAAAGAGACAGGGAAACAGTGACTTTAGAAGAGCAAAGGAGGAAAGAGAAGTTTAAAGGGTTGACGAGTGAGGCCTCTATTTTACACAGGGTTACACAGTCAGGACTCAGACATTAAATTAACACAGAAGCACAAAGTAAATGCATGGGAAGGCACTAAAACGACCAGTGGGATGATTACCAGTAACGTCGACAACATTTTAACGAGACAAATCTGGAGCAGTATCCTAAGATTTGCATGTCACTCATGAAGCAGAAGTGTGTGTGTGTGTGTGTGTGTGTGTGTGTGTGTGTGTGTGTGTGTGTGTGTGTGTGTGTGTGTGTGTGTGTGTGTGTGTGTGTGTGTGTGTGTGTGTGTGTGTGTGTGTGTGTGTGTGTGTGTGTGTGTGTGTGTGTGTGTGTGTGTGTATATATGTGTCAGTCACACAGCTGGAAGCAGAAGGTTCCAGTATCACTTAGGTTTGCAAGAAAGACTATTTTTGGAATGATCCATCCTTTTTTCTTCTTCACTTTACAGGATAAAGAAGATGCGAGTTTCTCAGTTGATAAATGACAAGAGCAAGTCCTGGAAGGATTTTTCAGAGATTACCAAGTTGTACAAGCAACATGTCACAGACATCTCTGGCAAGTTTGCAAACACGGTCACCACAACCTGTCAATCGGTGCACTGATGTATTTGTGGAGTGAACATCCTTTTGGACTGTAAGTTGTTTAAACCCCTCAACTGTTGGTCTATAAGATGATAAGTAACTGAATCCAAAAGGACGTTCATGGCAGTGCAGGATAAACATTATGGGGCACTTCATTGTTCTGATGATTTATTTATATATATATATATATATATATATATATATATATATATATATATATATATATATATATATATATATATATATATATATATATATATATATATATATTGTTACGGCTATGGAAATTCACAGAACACCATATAGGTCCTCAGTTCAGTTCTGCTGATAAGTGCGTGTTCAGTTAGATATCCCCCACCGTTGTCTAATGGGAATTATTCCTGTCACCGGGGCTGTGATCTTTGAGTTAGCCGTTTTTCTTTTACTATCGTTATTTTGGACCAACCGCCATTACTACCACCACAAAGCGCCACCAACCACAACAACCACAATCACCACAACCACCTTCTCATCAACTGCCAACATCCCCACAGACAACAAACAGCCGCCTTCACAACAACCACCTTAACCACCACCGCCCAACCACACCACCCTCACTACCACCACAAAACGCCAGACACGCCACCATAACGCCAACCACACCACCACCGCATTTCCACCTCACCACGGTTGCGAGAAGCCTGGCATTCATCGGGGGAGAACTGACGACAGCCTCACCCCTCCCCCCAACGACAAACAAGTGCGGAAAAGGAAGCAATGATCGCCTACAGAAGTACTCAACGAAAAACCCCGATTCAGTAAGGAAAACGCCCTGCTTCTGGAGGCTTTGCACGCGTGCTGGAAGGGAGGGGGAGAGGGGGAGGGGCAAGGGCCGTGGAGATAAAAGCGAGCGCTGAATACAGCGAAGTGTGTGTGTGTCGAGGAGAACCGAGTGGTGGGTCGTCGAGGAGAAGCAAGTGGAGAGGTGAGTGGAAGTTAGTCGGTGAGGAGCTGGAGAGGGTCCAAGAGGGACGCCCAAGCAAGTCACCATAAGGGTGGGGGTAACCTGCGGCGGCTTCTTGGAGATCCTTCGGTCAACCAAGCTCCTTGGACATAAAGACCCCAAGGGGTCCAGTCTGACCCCCTTGTCTTTGAGGGGGTCTTTTTCTTGCTTTTATTTGTGTGGAAGTTGTGGCGCCGTGTCCCGTTAAGTAGAGAAACTGTATAAGTGACTGTACATGATTAGTTATAGATGGTATTATCTCTTTCCTTTGCATTGTGTTTGGCTATATAACTGCATGCATGTTTCACCAATTTATTGCTTGATTGTTGTGTTGTTGTTCGTCTTTCAGCTGCTCCCGTTAGGGGTTGCCACAGCGGATCATCCGTTGTTATCCGCATACTGATTTGGCATAGGTTTTACGCCCGATGCCCTTCGTGACGAAACCCTGGTCGCCTCTTAAGACACACGGTTAAGGATTGGGTTTCGCCATGATTCCAGGATGCCCTACACCCTCTCATAGTGCGGCCCAGCGCAGAGCTCCCATCCTCAAGTGATCCTCCAATCCAAGCCTCCGAGTAGCCGGATTATAGGCGCACACCACTACGCCCGGTTTTTATTGCTTGATTGTATACGTGTGAAGTAATGAATGGTGT
>NC_140963.1:8207025-8297025 GCF_056783735.1 Eptatretus burgeri
GATTGTACAGCTTTTACAGCTATATGAACTTACCACTAATGTTATCCTTTGTTACACATTTGTCATTTAGGTTAAGTTATGTTATCACAAAAATAACAAGACCGTATTTTTAAAGGTTAAGCAGCTTGAGCATTTTGTTTCTTTCATGACAAATTGACCGATAGCATAACGTTTGTTATTCTGTTTTCAACCCCCCAGCATTCATATTAAAGTATATTTTTGGAAAACAAGGTGTGGGATTATCATAAGTAAGATCTTTTTACACATATAATCCAAAGCAGTCTCAATCAAAAATGTATGTGTTCATATAAAACTCTTGGTAAATCTATGTAGTTTTTAATAAAACACTTAAGACAAAGATTTATTCCCATCACAGTGAATAAAATTTTATCTGCACGCTTTCAGTGTAGGACAATAGTGGTTTTGCTATCAATAGTATGCATCTACATTTATATACACCTAAAAATATGTTAGTGGTATTCTATGGATACTTCAGGAATTCTGTGATAGCTCCTGAAAATAAGACCCTTAAATGTAGCATATTACTGTGGAACAGCCCATATGTGCATGTGTATGGATATACGTCAATATAGTGTGTGTGTGTGTGTGTGTATGTATAGATATGTATATGTATATATATATATATATATTTATATATATATATATATATATATATATATATATATATATATATATATATATATTATTTTTTTTACACATTCACAAATATGTATTTCCCGAGTGGGCGAAGCACCGCACGACACCGCGAGGCCCAATGGTGAGTATTTTGCTGTGTATCACCATGACTTGCAAACAGACAACCAAGCAGTTTGTGGAGCTGTTGTGTAAAAATAAAATTGCACAACGTTTTTAGCGGGCGATGCACCACCCGATGCACTGTACGACACCACGGGGCCCAACGCATGTGGGTGGGTTCTGAACTTTGTCCCTCGATCGATGTATTTTTGGTTGCATTTTACAAAGGGACAGTGCAGATTGACAATGCGGGAACTTTTGCCATGTATCATAATGACTTGCAAACGAACAACCAAACAGCTTCTCGAGCATTCACCAAGTGGCTTAAGCGCTTAAGCAAACACTCCAACAAAACAGTTGAAGATACGATACAAAATGTCAATTACACCGCTGTCGACTGTATTGCCACGGAAGCTTGTAGAGCACTTGCCAACACTCAAGGAAGCACTCCAACAAAAGGATTGATCAGGAACGGCCCGCTTTGCAAGTCACAGCAAGCTTATTGGAATTGGGATATATCCACAAAAACAAAAACCGCTAATTTCTTCACATTTTCAGATGTCACTCCAGCTTGACAGTTATTTAATTCACCAGATCGAATCCTCACAGTCAAAATAATATTTCAATTATATACTTTCATTTGGCCACGAGAGGTCATCGTAGAAAATGGCTTGCTCCAAGCAATAAATTTGAAAACTAATTTGAAAAAATGTCTCCCACTTGCAGAAGCGATGTCTCCAGCAAATCGTAGGTATGAAGATCAGGCATTTGGTGATATTTATGAAGTAAAAGTGAGGAAAGTGAAAAACAAGCTCAAATGAGCTAACATCCTCGTCCTCTTAATGATGACGACTTAAAAAAGAATATGACGTCAAGTCATTGTGATGTATCTGGTTTGCGATAAATTATCTGTGCTATGCCCGGCTTGATTCCCGCAAACAAAATTTAAACAGCTTGCCTTGTTTAGGAGACAATGGTATAGTCGATTTCCATTAGCGGCGATATTATGACGTCACCCTTTTTCTCGGAAGAATTTCCAAAATCGGAGATGGTTACTGTCTGCTCATGGGCTTTCTGCATAGACATGGCAGTTTCACAAAGATCCGATGAAAACTCTGGGTTTTGAAACAAAAAATGTTAAAAAATAGGAATGACGTCATAAAAATTGATATGATGTCATAGTGATGTATCATATGTGCGGTAATTTATCTCTGCTAATGCCCTGTTCGAGTCCCGCAAACAGAATTCAAAAAGCTTGCCGAGTTTCGGAGATAATTTTTTTAGGCGATTTCCATTAGCGGAGATATTTTGACGTCATAACTTTTTTTCTCAGAGGAATTTTCAAAATCGGAGATGGTTACTATCTGCGCAGGGTATTTTTACATATATATGCCAAGTTTCAGGAAGTTTTGATGAAAACTGTCGGCTGTGAAACAAAAAAGTCCACAGAAGAAGATGAAGAACAACAACGTGAGTCAGACTTAGAGATCCTCCACGAGGATCTAAAAATCATGACTAAATCATTGCGGGAAAGCCAACATGCTCGATGGGATTACACCAACAAATCTTCATGTTCAGATTCCAAATCTTGCTGCAATAATTTCTTTTTCTGCTTAAACAAATGAAAAATACTGAACTTTAATTTTTTTTTTTACACCTAAATCTCCATGGACAGCTTTAAATTTTAAAGCAATAAAACATGCTTGTGAATGCTTTAATTAAAAAATGTATAAATACATTTTTCAAGATGGATTTTGTGAGATAATTAATAATATTTCAGGCACGGTGATTAAGCGGTGGAAAGAAGATTCTTTCCTGGGATACCAGTACCTAAATGGCGCACCTACATTTGTCCTGCAAAGCTGCAAGGCTCCTCTTGACAAAATGCCGGTCAACGATACCATGGTGGCACCGAGCCTGAAACGCTCACTTACACTGGAGCAGGAGATGCAGGTGAGGTGTCAATAATCATAATCACAGTACAGGGAGAGCAGGAAGAAAATATGAGGAAAGCACGAACTGATACCGTGCAGAAGTGGCTTCAGTCAAACGTTTTTTTAATATCTATTATAGTAGACGAGCACCTGACCCAGATGATGATTGCATCACCCCTGACACTGAAACACATACTCGCACCTGTGAGAAATAACATTTTTACCTTGAGTATAAAAACTTACACATGCAATTCTGACAACTCCTCAACCGGCTCCTCCTCTGCCTCCTCCTCCGCCCCTTGCAATCTCTGTCCCATCTTTCCCCCCCCCCCACCCAAACCCCAAGTCGTCACCCTTCCTCTCCCAACCCTATGCCATCAATCCCCTCCCCATTTCAAGCCTTCAAACATATGTGTATATATATATATATATATATATATATATATATATATATATATATATATATATATATATATATATATATATATATATATATATATATATATATATATATATATATATAGTTCTATATGACCTTGGAATATTTATTTATTTATTTTTTATTTAATTTTTTTACGGGCACCTACGAGTAATAATAATAATATTAATAATAATAATAAAAATAACAAAACTTCAAGTCGAGCCCATATTGGAACATGGCGTGTTGTCAAACTCTATCCGGATCGCGTAAGCATTTCAGTCGATAAATAAATACGTGTCTTTTGGTCATCGAGGTACAACACACTATCTGCCCTTCCACGTGGCAATCACACTTAATGTAATCACAAATGATAACAGAATGGCCTTAAAAACATTAGATATTTGTTGTTCATTTCGCTACCTGAAAAACGTCAAAACCCTCTCTCACAACAATGTTCCGAAATCGTGAGCGATCTAAAAAGCATTTTGCAAATCTGTATATATTCATTCACTTCTTGGTTCTCCATGAAAAAACATCTTTCCTTCAACACATAATGTTAGCTTCATTATGTCCATGCTGTTGTTTTCTTCCTCACCATTCTCATCTCTCGGGATGTATTTATTCCTAATAAGTGTATGGCTCTCGAAGCGGAGCGTATACTCGGAGCTCTCTCACAATTTATTGAATCACTTGGGTTTTAAAACGACAACTAAATAACATTTTTCCACAGTTATAAAGAAACCAAAAAATCCTTGTAGACTTTAAAACTCAGTCACGACTTCTTGTACACAGTCCGAATCCTGAATCGATAGTCAATTCTGCCTTCAAGCTGTTTCTGAGATTAAAATCAAACGTCGATGTATGTTCCATTTTATTTCATAACCCAGGAATGCTCTATTCGCACAATATGCTGTCAATTTTCAATATGTTACCTCTCAGCGTTATTTACTCTGTTAACCAGCCTTATCATCCACGCATGGCCAAATATTTTCTTGTTATAATGGCTCTACTCACAGCTGGAAACAATCATCCCTTTCCAAGTGTGACTTATTGTGATAAGGGCTTGCATTCTGAGAGTTTTCCACAATCCCCTGTTAGCACACACAACAAACCCCTCCATGCTATACGTGCATGGAGTGCCAACATACTAATCCAACAGTGCACTAATTACTCGCACTGCCTGCACAGATTCACATTTACCAGCACCTCGAAGATATAACCAGTCATACCATATTCACATTATCATTGAATTTTTTTTACCTTTTGATTGCTGAAAAATTATCTTCCCATGCCACCAGCCTCACGTGCACTCAAGGCCAAACAAGGTCAAATAATATCTCCAGCTTCAACACTATATGTTTGAACCTTATTTCATTTATTCATTTTATATTGAATAAATGTTCTTTTAGGCCAGACACTCATCATGTTGGTCGACCTGTATTCAAACACATTTTCAATTCATTTCAATTCCACTACCCTCAGGGCATTTCCCTCTCACTTCCCATACTGAGGAAAAATTGACACAGAACCCTGCCAATTTGGATTTTCTCCCCTTTTCCCAATTCTCTTTTTAAGTTTTCAATCGTGTTTTTTTCCCAAATGTATCATCTACTGGAAACTCTCTTCTATTTCCACATCCACTTGGACCACTTATCAACATCACATATTGATTCTGCCCCATAATTTTCAAACATATTTCCGAATTGGTTCTTTTCTCAGATAACATTTTGTTGGTTACCTTTCCAAAACGGCTCCCCCTCTTCACAAACTTAGTGAGAGGGAAAATTCAAAATTTAAACAAACACTTAATACAATTTGCAATGCTCATACAACTTTTCCATATACAGATACAGACCGGATACAAATAATCATACAAGAGCTCTTAGACAAAACAATACACAGTTTTCTCTCATTTCCAACTTCAATCCCAAACTGAAATCACAATTCCAACTCAAAAACAACACTATTTCTCAACTTCTCAACTTCCTCTGTTGGACAACACCCTATTCTTACCTCCTCCGTTAAGCACCCTATTTAATTCTGCATGAAATTGCCAATATAGTCTCGGGAACTATCCAAGCATACACCGAAGCAGTGCCAGTGCAGCCAATAAAAGTAGACCATTTGGCCTGATCAGGACTTTATGGGACTCCAACAATACCCTTTGAAACAACACATATTCTCCAAAATAAACATAAACCACTGAACAATAAAACTCAAATCTATAAATGCTCAAATTCTTGTTCAAAGCATGTTAAACATTCCAAACAAAGAACGAGGCGCACAGTGAGCTGGCAGCACACACTCACCAAAAAGATCAATCTCTCTCATCTTATCTGATCTGTGAGCTCGTGCCTACCATCACCCCACTCTGCACCAACGCTCCTCCAGGTTTTAGTGTTCCTGCCTTTGGCTCGCCAAATTGTAGAAGAAATTTCTGAGTCTTCCTGTACATTTGAACATTTATTTAACAAACAACATAAACAAATACATACAAACACATAAATATGCGCATCGGAGGGACCGGAATTCAAGACTCGTTCCAGATCTCTGAAATACATGGATAATTTTAGTTCCTAATATAATGTTCAGTGAGACAGCTCTTTATCATTTTAAATGCTGGTGTCACCATTTGTCAGGTTTATGTATTTCCAGATTTTGTGCAGCAATCAGCTTTATTTAGAAGGAATATATATATATATATATATATATATATATATATATATATATATATATATATATATATATTTCTTCTTCTTCTTCTTCTTCTTCTTCTTCTTTCAGCTGCTCCCGTTTGGGGTCGCCACAGCGGATCATCCGTATGATCCGCATAGTGATTTGGCACATGTTTTACGCCGGATGCCCTTCCTGACGCAACCCTGGTCGCCTCTTACGACACAGGGATATGGTACACCTATTTTAACCGGGGTATACACCGGCCCAGTACACTGGTACTCACTTCACTGACCTCGGAAGGATGACAGGCTGAGTCAACCCCTGGTGTATTAATTCAGTGGCCCAACGGGGCTTGAACTCAGGACCTTTTGGATCCCAAGCCGCTGCCCTAACCACTGCACCAACACCAGGCTCTATAATATATATATATATATATATATATATATATATATATATATATATATATATATATATATATACATATATATATATATATATATATATTTTTTTTTTTTTCAAGACCAGATGGGTAGACTCTCTCCCATCTCAGGAATGACGTCAGCACTGCAATCCTTTGGTCATACATACAATTTATGGATCACATACAATTTATGCTATGGGAAGGGAAAGGTTCAACTGCCTTTTATCAGACTGGGGAATATAAAGTAAGTCGGTTTTTTTCAATACATCTGGACATTTTCTGAGACCAAGATTCTGAGTTGTGTTGTAATAACATTCCTCTATCCAGCTTGCTTGTACCTTGGATTTTATCATGTCATAAAATCCCTTATATATTTAAATAATAGGCAATTCTGAATCTAGCTCATTGGAAAAGTTGGCCTGCTCATTACATTTTTAACAGTCAGGTTGATCCTTCGTACAAAGGAAAGATATGGTTATGTTAATTCAAATTAAAATAGATACATGTTCAAGCACATAAAATCATATCACATTTGAGTACATTTTCTATTTCAGGTTTAATACATTTATTTTAATTTCAAATTTTAATTATCAGCATTTTATTATTGTTTTTCTCACCCAAAAACCCATCAGGCTAATTTCGGAGAAATTGCATCAACGCTGTCTTCAGGTTATGAAGGGTCTTAAAGGGCTCCAGGGTTACAAAGGGTCCAAAGGGTGTTGGTGTCTTGGCATGGGGGGGGTGGTTAAATTAAACCCTTAATTGTTAAGGGTCTGAAAGGGTATTTGGGGCTCTTCAGGATCTTGGGATGTGTTAGGGGTCTTAAGAGGTCTTAAGGTTCCAAATGGTCTTGGTATTGACGTGTCTTCGGGGTGTCACTGAGTCCAAAGGTACAGAAGGGTCTGGAACTTGCACGGATGCACTCACAGCTCCTTTTGGAGTATAGATAAGAAGGTAAAAATGTATTGCTTACTCAAGTTTTGAAGGATGAGTGAATTACATCTGTAAACGTTTTCATTCCCATCATAATTTTAGAACTATAATTCATTGGCATAAGTAAGTACGTGGCAGTTGATCGCATTTCACCACGAAGAAATTCATCTTTTAAGGAAAGTACATTCTCTCGTGTTTGCTCAGAAGCAGAAAATGAGAGGGTGGGCATAATGGGAAAATTATTTATCTAAAATTTCAACTTAACATCTAATTTCCAGGAAGGAAACATCTACATTGTGGACTTCAAGTATCTTCATGGGATTGAGGTGGATTGCAAGATCCAATCAGAGAATATGAAGACTGCAGCCCCGATCTGTATGCTGTACTCTACACCTGAAGGAGAACTTCTCCCCATTGCCATCCAGGTGCTTAATCAAAGTGCAAGTGGCCACCACCTGAAGCTTTGCTTTGTCAATATTGGCAGAAAACAATTGTTTCTTCATGATTGGTTGATAATAATGATAATCTTACACTGTAAGAAAGATGTTTGTCTGTCTGTGTGTCAGCGTATCACAATTTTCTCAGAGATGACCAAACTTATCTCCGTCAAACTTTCAGAGGTTCATCAATGAGTGCCGGGGAGTATTTTTTTTGAGGGGGGGGGGCTAGGGGGGGAAGGGTTTTGTTTTTTTTGTTTTCTTTTTTAAATCTCTCTGTAGTGCTACCTTTGAAGCTACGAGTGGGCCTGTTGGTCTGATGGACCAAATTTTCATTGGTCTTCATAGCCTTGTTGTCCCCCCACCTGTTGTACTGATTGAGCATTAGCTTGCCTTTCACTAAGCCTAGATGTGCTTGGGGCCAGCACGGGGATTTTGTGTTCATTAATATTCTTGCCATGTTATACTACTATTCTTATTATTGTTGTAAATATTATTAGCATGGATGAATGTATGCTATGCTGCAACGTTAGTGTTTTGTGATTTAGTTTGTAATTAGAATGCTATGCTGTGATCGAAGGATGTTATTTGCTGCTTAATAGACCTTAACATGGCATGTGTTTAAAACATCAGAATTTTAATGTTTTTTGTAGTTTATTAGCCTAATCAACTCAGCATGTCATGATGGTCATTTTGGTGTGTTACATTCCACTTCAGAACACTCCACAAAAACACATGCCATACACACACACACACACACACACACACACACACACACACACACACACACACACACACACACACACACATCTTCTCTCTCCTCTGTCTCCTCTCTCTCCCCTCTCTCCTCTCTCCTCTCTCCTCTCTCCTCTCTCCTCTCTCCTCTCTCCTCTCTCCTCTCTCCTCTCTCCTCTCGTACAATATCGGCTATTCTTGATGGAAAATATAATTTAAAGGATTGTTGTAAATGTTGTTAACCTCAAAACATAGTTCCCTTACCTAAAGTAGGACCCTTAAACTGTTTGCAAATTAATGGTTTTTCCTGACTGCATGGGTCATCAGCTGGCCACCGTTCTTCCTCAAGCTTTCGATCCTTTCAGCCCAGGACCTCTCCAAACAGCAGATCCACAGCCTTGGTCATGGATCCACATCAGTGAATTCCCTATATCAGTAGATCCACAACCTCAGTTGTATCCAGACAATCGGTCAACCCATCAGTGCAACATCACCAATCAAACTTTACTCACTGGAGGATTTTATGTATTATCACATAGTTACAACTCCCATCACACATTCTATTGTATGACAGTACATTAAATCATGCACATCTTACCTAAAATATAACATGTCCACCAACAAACATGGCCACCCCACTCATCTCTGGATCAAACTGTTATTCATGTATTCTGACAATTTATAAACGGTTTTTTTAACTGGCTTTCTTGTCTCTGAGCAACCACTGAAATAGGTTTGAATGGTTTCAAGATATATATGTATATGTGTGTATGTATATATGTATATGTGCATATATGTATATATTCATGTATATATACATACAGGGGGTCCTCGACTTACGATGGAGTTCCGTTCCTACGACGCGTCGTAACGCGATTTTCCGTGTAAGTCGGAACACACCTTTTTGTGTGTTCTGCCCCTCATTCCTCAAACAATCTTTTAGCCTTCTCCTGAATCAACATAAGGCTCATTGGGATGCGCCGTTGATGGTGGTCTTCCAGTCAAAGCACTACTGTAAAATTCGGACTATTAGCCGCAACCTTTTCCCTCAACTTCGACCTCTGCGACTAAAATAACGATGCGGCTTGTTTATGGATTTTTCCCATGTTGCAGGTTTTCCCGATGATGCATTCAGGCCAAATCAAGTTGTTGTCGTCAGTCTCCAGTCTATGTTTAGATTCACATTAGGTTTCAAATCTGGTTTTGACTCTTCGTGAATTCAAAACTCACTGTAAAAGTCCTCTTCCTGCAGAAAGTCAATTAATTTTCCTGACTCATCGCAGAGAGGTTATTCTTCTTACTTGGATCGACGTCGTTATTTATCTATATGGTATTTATATTTACGTTTATTGCCTTGCATTGTTAACCGAAACTTGAAAAACGTAGAATGAGCGAGGTAAACCAAAGCTGAGCGAGAAAAAGTTCAATCCACACTCCAAGTGTCTTCCCTGATCGCCGCGGCTGTTTGTGTGTTTCCCTGCTTTCTTCAGTGATGAGTTTGCGACCTCAGAATATATTTCGAGAGATATTGATTTGGTAAGAGTATGGTATGAAGAAACAAGAGGTCCACACGAGGAATTCAAAACTCACAGAGGGGCGAACTTTCTCGCTGAAAAAAGTCAACAAAGGCTTTCAGAGGTAGGAAATGCCAATGGCATGGATGGTCAGGGTGTTTCTACTGTTCAGATTAGACTCAAAGCAAGATCGATCACTTTTTGTGGCTACTTTTCGGACGTTTTTGCGCTTGGTTTTTTTCTTAATAATTTTATGGGAGATGCGTCGTAACCACGAAACGTCGTACGTCGAGACCGTCGTAACCCGAGGATTGCCTGTATATATGTTAGTGTGTGTGTATATATATATATATATATATATATATATATATATATATATATATATATATATATATATATATATGTGTGTATATATATATATATATATATATATATATATATATATATATATATATATATATATATATATGTGTGTGTATATATATATATATATATATATATATATATATATATATATATATATATATATATATATATATATATATGTGTGTGTATATATATATATATATATATATATATATATATATATATATATATATATATATATATATATATATATATATATATATATATATATATATATATATATATATATATATATATATATATATATATATATATATATATATATATATATATTGTAATGTATTTGCATAAATATCACGCTCATAATATTTTACGATTCATATTGTATTTCGCTAATTCTATTTGGTGTCGTTTTATGATCTTAAAGAAAACTTGTTTTAATCCACCAACTCCAGCCAGCACCCTATGTTAGCATATGTCTGACTAGTTTTGATTTATTGACAAGTTCAGTGCTGTGTCTGGTTGCTCTCGTAGTTCGAGTTATTTCACGCTCGACTATTCCATGGAATGGCTTCTTCAGAATGTTGATATCTAAGAAAGGGATTCGTACAATGTAGAATGGAGGTCGTGGAGATATTCACCTTCCTTGGCAGTGATATTCATGTCTCTGCTGGCTGTGAGTCAGAGGTCAATAGACGTCTGGGTCGGGCCTCGGGAGTCATGGATTCACTGGATCATGGGGTGTGGTGCTGCCCGTACCTGTGCGGGAGGAAGAAAATCCGAGTCTTCAGGTCCTTGGTGCTTCCTGTTTTGCTCTATGGATGTGAGAGTTCGACTCTGACCGGGAATTTGAGACAGAGACTTAATTCCTTTGGTACCAGGTCTCTTCGGAGAGGCCAATGGGCCGATGACGTGCCTCGTGGTTGCAGCAGATTGATCAGCATCTCAAGGAGATGGGGATTGGCCAGGCATCTGCCTGGGAGATGGCAAATGCCTGGCCCATCTAGACAGAGGCCCCTGGAGTACCGGCGGAAAGTGGACGCAGTGATGCGCTGCTCCGGCGCCTGCTCACATACCTGACCTGACCCGATGACGGTGTTGTCTGTTTACGTTTTTTGTTTTTCTGTTGTTGGGTGAGTTGGGTACCTGGTAGGTGACGCGAACAAGCCAATTCGATTTTAGTTCAGGTCGGAATCCAGATCTGGCCTTCCAGTGGGATACAAAACGTAAACTGTTCAACCTGGCTGAGGTATGCACTCTACCAGGTGCCATTCTCATTAATTCATGCATTTTTCTTTCTATTTTAATGTTTCCCTCCCAAGCTGAATCAAGAACCAAGTGAAGACAACCCAATATTTCTGCCCAGTGATTCAGAAACAGATTGGCTCCTCGCCAAGTTCTGGCTGCAGCATGCAAACTTCAAGACAATTTGGATAATGATGTACGTGTATTTGAGATGTACAACTGAGGTGTTCTCTGTGGCTTTGATGAGGTGTTTACCCACAGGTCATCCATTGTACAAGGTATGTGCATTTCATACGAGCATGAAAGAAATAGCGATGAAATATTTCTAATGCACTTTCCATGACATATCATTTTCAGTATGAATACAGAAATCATCTCACATGGTAAAGCTGAACAAAAGTGATTAGAAGTTTTTTCAGACTAATTATGGACTCGTCGGAATATTGTCGTGAGAAATCAAAAGACGATAAATAGACATACAAATATTATGACATTCTGATCAACCACAATAAATAACCAGAAGAAAAATAATTAATTGTTGGACAGAAACATAGATGATATCTCGTGTGGTTCCTATAAAATGGCAGAAGATGCCCTCATTTAATTGTCATTTTTGTTCTTGTTTGGTAATTTGAATTCTGTCTGTACTTGATTTTTAGCTCTTGAAACCTTACGTCAAGTACACACTGGATGAGGCGATTGCACTTCGAGAGGTTGTTATGTGTGAAGGTGGTTATATGGACCAGGTGAGTTTCTCTACTTTGGAGTTCCTCTTGCTCAATAATTATTGTTTGCATTTTTCCTAATTACTCTTACATTTTCAAAATCAAAAATAGTTAAAGACTTCGAGTAGGCATTAATAAACATGCTGGTGTTTGAGAAATAAGGTTCAAGTATGAATTCCAGATGTTCCTGCCCAGACCGTGTGACTGAGAACTGAATCTTGGTCTTGAGAAAATACAGTTGCACATTTGGCTTTTGTCACTTGTGTAACACCATCTGAAAAAAAAAAACACAGCCAAGTCTATCACATATTGCCCTGTTGAAATATCTTGCAGATACACAAAGTCCTGCAATTTAATTTGAGTGAAGTTATCACACATTGAATTCTCCACCTGTAAACTGCCCTCTTACTTCAGGACTGGTCTTCTATCTCTCTTACCCCTGATATGATTGCTGCCTGGGAGCTTTTCCACAAAAACCTGTTCTGACTTATCCACAGATGTATCCTATTTTGTCTGCAGTTACAAAGTGAGAAAAGAAAAGCCAGTTTCAAGGCTGAACTTTCGAACCCGTTTCCCTCCTCTAAAACCTTGTCGCGCCTTGTTACGTCTGTCTCTCGAGTATGAACCCACCCCATTCTTTCCCTGACTTTGGCACCACGGCCGACTCTGCTTCTAAGATGGCCAAATGCCTCAATTTTGCATTTGCTTCCAAATCTTGCATGCCCAACCCCTCACTCCCTGTACCTAACCGACTCACATGTTCCTGAACACTATGTCTTTATCACTGAGAAGGTGGAGAGGTTTCTGGCAGCCCTCGACTCCGATTCTTGGACATGGCCGAAAGGTATCAGTCCACATTTCCAAACACACCGTCACAGCCACCCGCTCTGTCCTGGATGGAGACCCTCAATCTTCAGCTTAATGTCTCTTAATGTCCTTTTCCCAAATGTGATGCAGGTGTAACCTCCACCATGACTGAGATCAATAATACAAACTGGAGAGTTCATAGAACACCTCATCCCATGTAGTCTTGAGAAAATGGACATGAGAAGGGTCTTTTAAACTCTTATTTGTGTTTCTGAGATTTCACATTTCGATGCCATCTGGGCTTATTTCCTGATGCTTTCAAATCAAACTTAATATATAGTCTTCATGAACTACTCCAAAGTGATAAAACGAAAAAATTCAGATAAAATATGATTAAGTTTGATTAACTGAGAAAATCAGATGATCCTCAGTTGCATACGTATTCAAACCCTTTTCCTTATAAACCTTCAATCATTTCAGGAGCAATTTCGGTTCACGAGTCAGTAAGTGACCACTCTATTCGTTATGGGTGCGTATCTGTCTGTCTGTCCCGAGCATAGCTCCGTTGGTTTTGATCCGATCTTGATAAAATTAGGGTGCGAGGTTTGTATCATGATCTTGTTGTGTTTTCCGGAGAATGGGCATGTTGCACCCATCATGGGTGGAGCCACGCCCAAAAAACATGTGTTTTTAGGGGGTAGCCGGTTTCAACTTACATCTTCTCCGAGGGGGTTTGTCGAATCTGGCAGCGGTTTTGGTATTTGGTTAGCCCAATGGCACCTGCATAGCCCCACAGAGCTCGATTTTTCATTTTCCTCCCAAGGTCAAGGTCACAAGGTCACGAACTTTGAAAATGTCAAAAAAATCAAAAAATTGTCATCGAGCTCCTCGTGTTTTCAACTGTTTCAAATGAAAGTTGGTATGCAAGTAGTGCTTTTCGAGGACTACAACTTTCATCATTTATGTTTTTCCCGATTCCCGCCAGTTTGCCCGTGGCGTCCCCTCGAAGGTCAAAAAATGAAAAAGGCGAACCGTGTTTGTTGCTCGTGAACCATCGCCGTCTCCAGACTTGTATCTTTTTCAAAGGTTACAAAATAAGTGCAATAGGTTTCACCTGTATGTAATCAGTGGCTTAACTTTAAAAATAAGCTCCACGCATCTACGTTCACATATTTGAGGAGTTTTAAGGTGCAACTCACTTGGTCAACAAACAAAGTAAACATGAAGACCAAGGAACTTTCTGAAGAAGTCAGACATAAAGTGGTAGAGAAGCTCCGTTCACGAGAGGCTTAGAAGAAGATTTAAAGTCACTCATTATCCCTTTGAGTGCAGAGAAATCCATCATTAATCAGAAGTGGAAGACGTAACACCACCCAGACTCCACCCAGATCAGGTCGCCCATCCAAACACAGCAGCTGGGCAAGCAGGAAGCTGGTTCAGGACGTCACTGAAAATCCAACAATGACTGAAAGATCTGCAAGGTACTATGTCGAAGGTGGGGTCAGTGTTCATTAATCAACAATATCCCGTTCATTTCACAAAGCTGGGTGAGTGGTGCAAAAGTATTCACCCCCTTCCAATAATGCCACATTTAGATGAATTACGAATTATGCAGAAACAAACTATGCAGAAATGAACTTTTTTTATTCATAACTATAGGGATCAAACGAAACACTGTTATAGTTGAAGGATGTTACATGTCAGGAATATCTGCAAAAATCATGTACACATCAAAATTCACTGGCTGTAAAAGTATTCAGCTCCTCTGGTCAGCACTCGGTGGAAGCACCTTTTGCAGCAATGACTGCGACGAGTCTTTTTGGGTGGGTCTCTACCAGCTTTGCACTGAGATGGCAAAATCTTTGCCCATTCTTCACGTGAAAATTGCCCTTGTTCTGCCAAGTTTGATGGGGATCGTTGATGGACCCCAATCTTCAAGTCTCACCATAAATGTTAAATTTGGTTCAAGTCAGGACTTTGACTGGGCCACTCAAGAACATTTACTTTCTTCTTATTCAGCCACTCCAGTGTGGCTTTAGCTTTGTGCTTCAGATCATTGTCCTGCTGAAATGTGAATCTCCTACTTGGTTTCAAATTTATGGCTAACTCAAAATGGTTATCATCAAGGATTCTCCTGTTCTTTGCACCGCACATTGTCTTTTCTATCCTCATAAGCTTGCCAGTCCCTGCTGATGAAAAGCAGCCCAATAACATGATGATGTCACCACTATGCTTGAGAGAAGAGATGGTGTTGACTGGATGAAGTAGGTTTGCAACAGACGTAACGCTTTTAATTTCGACTGAAAGTTCAATTCTTGTCTCATCTGACCACAAAACTTTTCTCCACATACCTCTGCAGTTGCATTGAGATGCTTTATCGCAAACTCCATATTAGCTTGAAGACATGTCTTTTTCAGAAATGGTTTCTTTCTTGCCACCTGTCCACGGAGTCCAGCTTTGTGACGGGAATGGGATATTGTTGATTGAACACTGGCCCCCATCTCGGACATAGAGCCTTGGAGATCTTTCAGTCGTTGTTGGATTTACAGTGACATCCTCTACCTGAACCAGTTTCCTGTTTGCCCAGGTTCTGAGTTTGGATGGGCGACCTCATCTTGCTGGAGTCTGGGTGGTGTGATACGTCTTCCATTTCTTCTTAATGATTAATTTCACCGCACTCAAAGGGATAATGAGTGACTTTAAAATCTTCTCATATAACCCTCTCCTAAACAGTGTTTCTCCACCACTTTACGTCTGACTTCTTTGAAAAGACTTTATGTCTGACTTCTTCATGCTTGCCTTGTTGATTGACCAAGTGAATTGCACCTTAAAACTCCTAAGACAGGTGAAGGAGCTCAATTTTTAAGTTAAACCACTGATTACATACAGGTGAAACCTTCTACACTTATTTGTAATCTTTCAAACAAATAATTTGCTCCTGAAGTGACTTCGGGTTACTTTGGGAAAGGGTTTGAATACTTATGCGACTGAGAATCATCTGATTTTTTTTCTGTGAATCAAACTTATTCACATTCTATCTGCATTTTTTTTTCACTTTTTCACTTTGGAATCGTTTGTGAAGACTCACGATATTAAGTTTGATTTGAAAGCATCATGAAATAAGCTCAGATGGCATCAAAATGTGATATCTTTGAGGGGGGGGTGAACACTTTTGCAGGCCACAGTATATATCAACAATCAGAAATTTGTTCTGAGTAAAAATATTCATAAAATAGAAGAGTATTTGCACATTGTGAGTAAAAACTGAATCAACCATAAAATCTCGTTTTTTTTTTAGCACTTTATTGTATGTTTTGTTTGAAATTAACACCTCAACATAACTTTTCTCCATGTCCGATAGTATACCGCATTTGGAAGAGAGGATTATCTCAAACTGAAGACAAATATCTTCAAGGAGTTCAACTTCGACTTTCTTTTCCTTCCAAGAAACTTGGAAAGCCGTGGGGTCGGTGACCTACCCAACTTCTACTTCCGTGATGATGGCATGAAGCTCTGGGATGTCATTAGAAGGTGGGTCTCATTCAGAATATCGAGAATGGTAGAATGGGACCCGTATAAAATACAACATCGGTCCCCATAATTTTATGGAAGGTTATCACATTGCAGTGTGTTTCACATATTAATATTGCATGTAAATAATCGTGCATATATAAAGCTGAGTTTGTGTCTGTGGGTTATAAGCGCTGCCTATTATACAGGCCACGCCTTCCCCTCTCCCCCAGGTTCACCTCACTGAATTTTTGATTTTGAAAATCTTTGTCAGAGAAATCACTTAACCAATCAATGCAAAATTGAATGAATTGATCAACTACCCATGAGAAATATAGTTTGATAAAGGCGACGCCATCAGTGACGTCGTCTTGCCGCCATGTTGGATCAAGGAAAAAATATATATAAAAAACCTGAAAAAAACAAGAGTTTGCTTGCACCAAGTCCTTCTCAAGACTGTGTCCATATAGTTAATGTATTCCATGAATACCATATAGTTTACGATAATAGTTGTAAGCGGCATGAATCCCAACAGAACGCTGATTTAAAACTGGAGCAAACACACAATAATTCCAAATATAGAAATGAATTTCACTTGATTCCACATTCGAGGCTCTCCAAAGGAAACGAGCTTGAAAACTGGAGCAGGATGGAAACTGAAAGCTTTCTGGCTTGTAACTTCATGAATGTTCACCCTCAGTGAAAATGGACACACTGGGAAGATTAATTCATCTACTTTGAATTACTGCAAATGGGTGGTCTTTCACCCTCTGCTCTTTCCGTGCTTTGTTTCCCTCGGGTTTCTGCAGGGCACACACGGTCCACCATTAACCCCATTCTGGTGAAACTCCAAAAATCCAAATTACTGCTCACTTCCACTCATTCGTTCCTCTTTTTCCCATTTGTGGAACCAACTTCCACTTTCTTTTCAATCTCATTCTTCCATCCAGGTCTTCAAAATAGCTCTTCATCACCACCATCTCAGATTATCCCCCATCCAGAGCTATGATGTTTTTTTGTTTTTTTTAACCCTTATTAACACACATCACCAAGCCCACCTCCTTCTAAATTTCCAGTTTTTCTTTCCGAAGAGTTTCCTTCTGTATCCATCTTGTCGATGCCACATGTCCTCCCCTTCCCCTCATTCCTCCCTACACTCGATCCGAGTCTCCCTCTGTTTTTGTCCTTCAACTCTGCTATTTGTGTCCCCCTCCCCCACCCCTCCTCTCTCTCTCCCCCCCTCACCCCTCCTCACCCCTCCTCCTTCCTTTCCCTCTCCCCTTCCCCTCTCTATCTCTATCTCTATCTCTATTTCTCTCTCTCCCCACCCCTGTTTTTCTCTCTCTCCCTCTCCACTGTTCCTTTTCTTCTATTGTGTCCTAATATGTTCAGTGTTCTTGCTCTTCCACGAGCTTTGACTTTATGTATAAAAAAAAGAAAGTAATGTTTCCTACTGAGTACTGGAGTTCATTCAGATTTCAATTTGCTTTTGTTTTATCCCAGCTTTGTTTCAGAAATAATCGACATTTACTACAAGAGTGATGCCGATGTTGTTCAGGATGCCGAATTGCAGGAATGGATTAAAGAGATATTTGAAGGATTCTTATCATTGGAGTCCACAGGTAATACATCTAGAATGTTATTCAACACACATTGTGGGCTCATTTATCTAGTAGTACGACCCCACTATGAAGAGAAACTGGTGGCAGGTTAGCAGAGTGAATGTGAGTGTATTTATGCCCTCTTTCGTTTGGGAATTTGATTCAAGGTGGCTTTAAATTACTGTAAATGTAAAGGAATATTATTGTGCCCATTATGCATTGTGGAGCCTCCAGTTCTTTCTTTATGCACACTCACAGGGTTGCCAACTCGATTCAACAACATGCTTGCTCTCAAAGATTTCCTCACTGCTGTCATCTTTACCTTCACTGCCATCCACAGTTATTTTCATCAAAGTTTGGTTAGTATTTTTAAATTCACTGTCAATGCACTTGTTATGATAATAATGTTAATTAATAAGATAATCACAATAACAAACAAATTATTTACTGCAATATGTTTTTGGCAACCAACTGTACCGAGTCAAAGTATCAAAGACTGATTTGGTTAAATGGCCTCTTGTTCTTTCATCTATGTAATAATCCAATTCCATTAAATGTGTGTGTGTGTGTGTGTGTGTGTGTGTGTGTGTGTGTGTGTGTGTGTGTGTGTGTGTGTGTGTGTGTGTGTGTGTGTGTGTGTGTGTGTGTGTGTGTGTCAGGGTGTCTTCTCCATAACTCTAAAATCATAAAACCCAGCAGCCTGAAACTTTGCAAACATATTAAGAAAACGCGAAGGAAGTGCATGACTGAAAATTTGGTGTTTGGGTTAATTAAAACACACCTTTTGAGGATAATTAATGGCCTTATTTAATTATATCCTTTATCAGGCATCATCCTCGGGTCGCTGCTCTCTGTGGGGTCTTGATGCACATCTTTGGTTATCTCGCTGGGGTCTGAAGCCACCATGGTTTTTGGCCTACTCAACCATGCCTTGACGAACAGGCCGCAATGATTTCTTACCGATAAAGTTTTTGTTTTTTTTCACTTTCCTCACTCATATTATCGAATGCCTGTTCATCAAAGCAACAAATCGCTGGGCACGTGGCTTTTGTCAGTGCTATAGTTTTCATATTAGGAGCTTGGAGCAATTTCAAGCATCACATGATACAATTTTCCATGATCGATTCTCATGGGTTAATTCAAGTATATCATCGAATATGGCTTCACCTCCAAGGATCGGATCTCGTCCGGACTAAAATGAGTGTCAAAATCTGGAGTGAAATCTGATAATTTAAAGACATAACGATTCTTATAACTAAACCTATATACCATTGACTTAGGCAAGCAAGGCTCTGTTCCCTCCCTCCTCCACATAAACACAAGAAAATGTAAAATTTCCAAAGCATTAAACTTATTGTTTTCCACTGTTTGGAGAATTATATTGGATGAACAAAAGATTTAGGAATGTGTCAAAATTAACCAGCTTCATTGAGCTTTATAATTTAATGCATTCACTGCTTGATCTCATGCCTTGTCACCCAGCGGGACTGCTTATCCATGGTGTCTGCCAGATCTGTGTCTATGTTTTCAGAGATTTCACGAGGTGCTCTACAAGAAATCAAAGCAAATCTGGTGAAAAATGGACATCTCAAAATAAAGTTATGATGATTGCACGGACCGCAAACCGATATACTACGTGACGCATGCACAGACGAGCAGGCAACGTGGCAGATTGTCTGCAATGTTTATTTCACGGGCGATTAAACTTTGCGATGTCTCCAGAGCTTTTCGATGTCAAACGGAAACTGCTTTGTGGATAAAGTCATCATTCGAACGAATTCATTTAATTTCTTTAACTGCTGTGAGTGCGGTGAAGACCAGTGTTAAAGTTAAAGGGATCCTATATGGTATGCAGCCACAGCCTCGCCAGCCATTCCTTATGAACCACTTCATTGGATTGCTTGTTTGAGTGCTTAAGCCACTTGCAGAGCAACTTACAGTCAACAGCGGTGCAGTTCATGTCCCGATCAGGAGGTATAGTCGGCAGTTGCTGCAAGGGAAAGGTGCATGATTTACAAAACATTCACTCCATCTCATTCCCTGAGGGCAGAGTAACTGTGAGATTCCCTATTCATACAAATATGGCAACACCTTGTGCTGTTTGTTTCATGCAAAACACAAAGCAAGAGTTGCAAAAACCCTTTCCATGTCCTTTTTCTCAGGACTATGTGGAATAAGGTGTTCCATCAACTCTCCAGTTTATTTTACAATTTTCTTTTTATTTATTGTTTTCAAGCTCTCTAACACAGGTGGGTGTTTTGTGCAGTTTGATTGGTTCCTTTGGATATACAACAACCCCTACGTAATGCGGCGCCCAGTCCTGACAGCAAAGAACACCACCAACATGAATGACGTCATGTCAACAATTCCTGATGTGGCAAGAACTTCGTTCTTCCTTGCTTACATGAGCCATGTTTCCAAGATTATAGAAAAGGTAAAATTATATCTTGTTTTAATAATTTTAAATCTTTCTAACATTGACACATGCAAAATTGTCTGCAATGATATAAAACCCCATGATGCGTCACAAAATAGGTAACTTTTGTGTGTTCGTTTTTATCACATTAAGCACTCACTCACCCCATTCCCCCCTTCCCCCTTTCCCCCCAATTCCCCCATTTACCCTCCATTCCCCTTCCCCCCCCCTCCCGCCTCTCCTTTTCACTTCATCCGAGTTGTGAATAATATTTGAAAGCATCACGTTCAAGTCTATGTTCATAAAATCGTGCACAAAATGCAATACGAAGGTTGTGTTTTTTTTTCCAAAAAAACTCTCCATCATCATGGGTAAGACTTATTTTATTCCATGGTGTTATTTACATTTTTGTTTTTCGACTTTACTTCTTCCTCTTCTTTTTCAAAAATCCCTAATTTTGCTTCTTATGTTAAAAGCCTTCATTGACTTTTTTAATGCTTCATTTTTCGATCTACACACTACTTCTTCCTCATCACGATCTATTCCTCTTCTTCTTCACACAGTTCCTCTTTCACATCGATCAATCATGCAATACTCAATCCATCGACCGTCCGTCCCTTCAAAGTTCAACCACGACTTTACTCCATGTATGAAATAATCGTTCACGTCATCCGACTCGTGACGTCTGCCTTCATATATCAGTGATCGGAATCATGGGAAGTCCAGTTTACAGCGAGGGCCAGACCCCGGATCCTTTCCAAGTCTGTAGCCCTCATACGTCACACACTCCTAGCTTTGTTATCGGTATCCTGCACCTCTCCTACCTCTCCCTGCTGCAAATGCCACTTCCTCTCCAACCACTCCACATCCCACTCATCTTTCCTTCGACTGCGTGCCTTGTTCCCCCCAACTACACCACCTGTCTTGTTCCCCCCCTTTCTCCTGCATGTCCAGCTCTACCCCCCTTTCCCCACCTTCCGAGCCACAAGTCCTGCTCTTCATCTAACGTGGTACGTGTCCCTCCCCTCTTCCATATGCCGCATATTGTCTCGCCCTTCCACCCCTCTCCCTGCCATGGATCTTACTTATCCTCACTCCATCAGGGGTCTCACTCCTCCCCCCCCCACCATGGGGGTCTCATTCCCCCTCACCCGAACACTGGACTCACTCTCCATCCACCCACTGTGTGTCCTGCTTCCTGGTCCTCACAGCATTTCCTGCTCCCTCTCCTCCCACCTTGTGTTCCCTGCTGCATGCCCAATTCCACACTCTACCGACTCTTCATTCCCCTCCCTCAAGCCGCTGTCACACCTTGACGTTTTAGCCAGCATATGGTAACGTATCAAAATGTATGTAAAACGCTGGCGTATGCTGGTGTACGCTGAACTATTGATGTTTTTTTTCCAGTTTTGGGCGTATTTATAACGAGTTGGACGTATGCATAATGTATTAGTAACGTACACAGAACGTTTCGATAACATATAGATAACTTATACCAACGAATGCTTCGCGTGTTGTCGGCGTTCACAACCTATGCCCAACGATAGTCTAACTTATGCATAGCGCGTGGCAGCGTATCGCCGACGATCACGTGGCGCAGCCTATTAAAAGGCTGCGGCTCGACGATTCAAATCATAACCGCACTAGACATCGAAGTGTCAAACCGCTGTCACACCTTGACGTTTTAGCCAGCGTATGCCGACTTATGAAAAATTTGCCGAATACGCTGACACACCTCAAATACGTTATGGATAAGCTTTGTATACGTTAAGAGCACGCTGGCATACGTCGTAGTACGCTGGCATACGTCGTAGTACGCCGAGCTCGTCGACAAATTTTAACATGCTCAAAATTTTTCGATGTTTCCGATCCCTCCATTCGGATTACTGCCACTGCTCCAGACATTGTTTGTTTAAAAGAAACGTTACTCTCACAGGTTGTTCCCAATTTCTCTGGGTATCTCCCTGGCTATTCATTGTTCAGCTTTAACAGACCCCTATCCCGCATCACAGGTGGAGTTACTGTGTATGTCAAGAACTCAAGAACTCCATTGCTCATTGTCCAATGTCCGCTCCATAATCTATCCAAGCCCACTGGAAAAATACTGGCTGTGTTTGCTCTCCGCAACTACCTAAAGTTTGTGTGGTTTACCCTCCACCCAATGATGTTTACTCTTGATACACCTCTATTTCATCGAACATAGATCAACTCGTAATCACCCACCCAAACTGTGTTTCTCATCTGCGGCAATTTCAATTATGACCATTCCAGCTTGCTGGGGATTGGCTGAACAGCAAGCAGCCATGGCATGTTAGCCATGGTCTTCTGCAACTCCATGAGTTTGACCCAATCTGTTAACTTCACAACCCAGATTTCTCCCACTGGTACGTCGTCCCTCCTGGTTCGAGTATTTACAAACTTTCCTTCAAAGCTCTTTTATTCATCTTATTTTATTCATCCATTGGCTCTTCTCATCACTTTTATGTTGACACAAATCTCTCTGTCTATTGCAAGAGAGCTACCTTCATGACACAGGGTATTGTTGTTTGAACAGACCACCTGGTAGGAACGTCAATCTTCTCTCTCTTAAAAGGATTGCACTCACACCTCCATCTCACCTGATATTGACTCCACATGAGAATACTTTCACAAAAGTCTACTTTGTCTTCTGTGCCAGTTTCTCCACCAGTTATTCAGTTATCATACCTGTCCCCTTTTCCTTAACACACAAAAACCTGTGGTGAGGGAGTTTCATTGAAACAATTTACCTTCTCTTTCTGGAAGGAAACAGGTCATTCCACAAAGCCTGGAACAAGTATGTGTCCACTCTCGGGAATGTCAGAAACAGCAGCTGGCCAACCTCAGGCTAACTTTTAATCCCGTCTCCTTCTTCAAAGACCTGATGGTGTTTTTGATACAGTCTGGCATCCTGCCTGACTCTCCAAACCTTCTGCTTATGGCATCCAAGGCCACCTCCTCTCATGGATCACTTACTTCCTCCACTCCCATATTCAGCGTGTTGCTCTTAATGGGAGCCTCTCATCTGCTCTCCTTGTCAAGGCTGGAGCTGTTAGCAGTATTGTGTTTTGGGACCAGTCTTGTTCCGCATCTTCATCACTGATCTTTCTGATTCCCCAGAAAAATCCATCCTATCCCTTTGCTGATGATTCCACCCTTTGCCATATCATTTGTCATCTTTCAGGCAGGCAGGCAGCAGTCTCTTCCCTCTCCTCTGCAGACCTTGATGTAATCAGGAGCTGGTCCATCACTTAAGAAATGTCTTTCAACCCTAACAAATCCTGTGCACTCAGCCTGTCTATCCTGAAGTACTGACTGGCAAATCCACCCTTTAACTTCCTAAGCAAACCATTTGAAGAGGTCAAGCCATTCAAACTTTGGGGCCTCACCATCAGCCATTGATTTTTCTTTCAGCCAAAGCGAACCCAACTGTTACGAACTTTCTTTCACCATGAAAGGCTCGTAACAAGTGTGTGTCCATCCTAAGGCAAGCCAGAAAACACCCGCATGCAAATCTCAAGGCCGAAATCTTCAACCAGTCTGCTTCCTCCAAGTCATGGTGGATCATTGTCAAGCTGTCTCTGGTGTTTGATCCCCCTTCATCCCATCCCTCCTCTGAAACAGCTGTACTGCAGACTCTGTCTTAAATAAGGCAGAATGTATAAACTCTCCCTTTTCCTTCAAATCTTATGTACCCAACCCTTCCTGCTCTGTCCCCATCTTATCCTGGTCTTCCCACTGTCAACTGGACAACCCTGCTTTGGCAACAATTAGTTTCAGCACGTTGTTCTCAAATCCTTCACTCCCGTTCTTGCTTCCCCTCTATCATCTCTATTCAGTCTCTCCTTCTCATTTGTCCACCTCCTGTCTGCATAGAAGTCAGCAACGATCACTCCTGTCCATAATCGGGGTGAAAAAAATCAGACCCCACCAACAGTAGGCCAGTGAGTAATTCCTCCAAATAAAAACAGTCATGGAATTGATCCTTGCTTCAGATGTGGAGTCTTTCTTCTTTTCAAACAACCTGATCTCCAACCACCACTTTCGATTCCTCATCTCCAACCACCACTTTCGATTCCTCATCTCTAACCACCACTTTCGATTCCTGATCTCAAACCATCACGTTGATTTTGGTCAATCACCTCGAGACGCGCTTCTGCTCCTCTCTCAGCAATGCTTGGAGGCCCTCAATCTCAAGCAAGAGGTTAGAACCGTCTCCTTGGACAAATCTCATCCATTGGACCAGGGGTCGGCAACCTTTCAGAAGAGGCATGCCAAGAGTTAACTTATTCACTCTTATTTATCGATCTGCATGAGCCTGGTGTTGGCGCAGTGGTTAGGGCAGCGGCTTGGGATCCAAGAGGTCCTGAGTTCAAGCCCCGTTGAACCACTGAATTAATACACCAGGGGGTTGACTCAGCCTGTCATCCTTCCGAGGTCGGCGAAATGAGTACCAGTAATATTGGGCCGGTGTATACCCCGGTTAAAAAAATAGGTGTACCATATCCCTGTGTCGTAAGAGGCGACCAGGGTTGCGTCAGGAAGGGCATCCGGCGTAAAACATGTGCCAAATCACTATGCGGATCATACGGATGATCCGCTGTGGCGACCCCTAACGGGAGCAGCCGAAAGAAGAAGAAGAAGAAGATTTATCGATCTGCATGTCAGTGATACATGTTTAACATCAATAATAGTTCTACTTACATTTTTTCAGCTTCATTTATAAATAAATTAAAAGGCGAATCTTACCGTTTGGTGTGAACCTTGCCCTTGCTTTCCCTTGCTGAGTTCTGACTTCAGATGTGAAAATACCTGTTCACAGAGGAATGTCGATCCAAATGCTGAGAGCAGTGAAAATGTAACCGTCTTCAAACAGCCAATCACAGCCAAGGACTTCCAGTGGGTCAGGATAGAGACCCTGTGATCTCTCTCGGTGGCCTCAATTGTGTGCTGCAGATCCCTAAACTCTGAGGCCGATAAGTCTGAGCATTGTAACTCAATGAGGTGCCTTTCAAAATCGTGAACACCTATCCATTGAAACACTGTCAAACCCATGTTGCTGGTATCAAAGTTGTCTGGTTTAATTAGAAAGGAAAACATCGGCCAAAATGTTGGAAATCTTGAAATATGACAGAAAATTATATTCTTACATGTACATTCCAATCTCAGCAACACTGATGGTGGTGCGATGTGTCGATATTTCTTTAAGATTTTGGAACTCGCAGAAAGTCGAGCTGTCAATTTCCTGAGAAAAAGAAACTGGCAAGTTTCACAAAAAATGCCTTCAAATGTTTCAAAAAGACCCACAATAGTTGATCCTGCACACTGCCAATATAGGTTGAGTTTGTTTTGATGTGCAGTGATGTCATTGAGACGCATTAGTGTCACGATCAGTGGCACTTTTCGTGAGATTTCCTGCGAATCAAGATTATCTGGCCCCGCTAAAAGTAATGTAGAAAATAAACCAATTGAATCGTTTTTCATTCTCCACCAAAGAGCTTTCATTGGGAAGCATAACTTCAATTCTGAATTACGCTACCCAAAGGAAGCGCTTGTTTTTTGTTTTTTTTAGAGATCGACAGAGCAGTCAAGCATAGGTTTTAATCGGGTTTTTAATATTTTTTCAACTTAGTTTCTTCCCCGTTAATTTGACTTTTATTGCGCGTCACTCAAAATCATCTTGCGTGCGACTCGTGGCACATATGCTGTATGTTCCTGACCCTTGTATTGGACCATCTGTCTCCTGGTTTGCTCAACATGCTCTCTGCCTGTGGCATAGATGGCCATCTTCATTCCATTGTTTCACACTTCCTCTACTCGTGCAGCCAATGTGTTTCCATCAGTGGAATCCTCTTTTTGCCTTTCCCAATGGAGGCAGGAGTTCCCCACAGCAGTATTTTGGGCCCAGTCTAATTTCTTATTTACATTAATGACTTCTTTGATATTCTGGAAGGCCCTCTCTCTGACTCCACATTGTGTCGTCCAGTGTCCCATCCCTCTGCTCGGCAGATAGCAACTGCAGTTCTCTCTTTCTGCTGATCTGAAAATTATTCGAAAATACTGTTTGTGAACAGTATTACGGAAATACTCCTGGATGGATTTCGACGAAACTTGGTGGGGGGGGGGGGTTAGGTATGGTCCAAGGATCATGCCATTAGATTTTGGACTTGGTCCAAAGACCAATATGGCCGCTATGGCGGCCATTTTGAAAAAATATGTGAATTTTGGATTTTGCATTTCTACATGTTTTAAGTGTTTTCCAACCAAAAATAAATAAATTTGTTCGAGAAAAAAAAGGAAGAAAATTTTGCAACTTTTTTTCAAAAAAATTTCAATTTTATTTGAAAAATATTTTAATTTTTTTTTGCCTTTCTACACGTTTTAAGTGATTTCCAACCCCCCAAAAAATGTTCGATGGAAAAAAACCAGAAATTTTGCAACTTTTTTTTCAAAAAAATTTCGATTTTTTTTTTTTGTTGTTGGCATTTCTACATGCGCGTCGATCTAGTTTAGTTTATTCAATCGTGGTTCAGTAGAGTCTGATCCGTTTTGACCTACAATGAATAGGACATCAGGTTCACTTAAGTGACCCAGCACTATTGGCGGCGGAGGTTTTGCACTCTACCGAGTGCTCCCCCCTCCAGTTGATATTGTTCCTCACACATCTTCCCATCTCAGCCACAGTCGACCTCTTTTCTTCCTTCCTTGCTCCGTCAACCTATCCGCTCCCTTTTCCGTTCTCTCTTTTTCTTGCTGCACCACATGGACAGGCCACATCAGCCGGGTTTTACCAATCTCTCCGACAAGCTTACTTGCACACCAATATCCCTCCTGAGTTCATCCATCCTCCAAGCCAACCTCTTCATTCTCACAATCTTCCTGACCCAGTTGTTCTTACATACCCACAACCTCTGTTGTTCTCTCTGTCAGTGGGGTCCTTCTCCAGTCCGTAAAGGTTGGTCGGTTTTACACAAGACAGAAGAACTTTTCCTTTCAATTTATTTGACTTTTTCTCTGTGCCATCAATTCCTCCTCCATACGTTTGCATCCGCCCATTCACTCCTCCGCACATAGTCACCTCTGAGTGACCATCCCCGTTCACTACTCCCCAGATACTCAAACCTATCTCCCTGTCTGATCTCCTTCACCTCCAACCTGATGTTAATTTATTTTCTCTGCTACCTGGCCCACATCACTGCCATCTTCTGCATAATCATCTTCAATCCATGCTTCCCAAATGCCTCCTTCTACTCTCCTGGTACATCCTGTATCTCCCGCTTCCTCTACGCCAAAAGAGCACCTCCGCCTCTCAGATCGTCCACATCCAACATATTCCTCAGAATACCCTCAATTTTACCCTCCTGCTTTCCTGCTGCATCATCCTGATAAATATAAGTCGCCTGAGACACTTCCCCACCTCAAATGTTTATGCTGAACTCCAAACATCTGAAGATCAACCAAAATTCTTCCCTTTGTTCCCTTGCACATTTCTTCTACTCACCTAACTTCTGTTTCCAGAACTCCCATCTGTTTCAGTGTCACCATCACCATCACCATCTCTTTCAGGACAGTGTTGTGGGTATTCTCCAGGTCCACAAATCCCAATGCTTGCTTAAACTTCCAAAATTCTGATTGACTGCACATTGCAACTCCTTTGTTCCTCCTTTCTTTTTCCAGACGCCGTCCTTTCCCATTCTTCCCTCCTGGGCTTCAAACAAGCAGTGCACCACCACCTTATGTCATCCCTAATTCTGAACTGTGTTCTGTATCACCCCCATTGACCCTTCGTAACTCAACACTCTTCGTGACTCATTTTGGTGATTTCTCTCTCTCTCCCTCTCTCCCTCTCTCCATATCTCCCTCTCTCCCTCTCTCCATATCTCCCTCTCTCCCTCTCTCCCTCTCTCCATATCTCCCTCTCTCCCTCTCTCCATATCTCTCTCCCTCTCTCCCTCTCTCCATATCTCCCTCTCTCTCCCTCTCTCCCTCTCTCTCCCTCTCTCCCTCTCTCTTTCCCTCTCTCCCTCTCTCCATATCTCTCTCCCTCTCTCCCTCTCTCCCTCTCTCCATATCTCTCTCTCCCTCTCTCCCTCTCTCCATATCTCCCTCTCTCCCTCTCTCCCTCTCTCTCCCTCTCTCCCTCTCTCTCCAAACCCACTGTCATTTTTAATCTTGCTTTTCCATGAGCAAGGTCAAATTGGTCATTTGCTCGATACAACATCTTGGCATGCTCACATCACGTGACCAGAAGTGTGTCAAAATGGCTGACAGTTCATTTTTGGGAAAATCAGGTAAATTCCTTCAAAAATCTTCTTCTGCAGACCCACCAGTCAGAGTGCTTCCAAATTTGGTAACAACATTAGGACAGGGCTCATATAAGCTAGAGGTCCAGTGGTCTGATTTTTAATATTATATTTAGATTTTAAGCGGTGTGGAAAGATTGCGAGAGTTGGAGAAATTACGAGTTACTTCTGGATATTGAATCATCTGGCCCTCACAAGCTATTTTGAGCAGCGTCTGGTTATACAATTGTCCACTAATTATGAGTAGTTTGTTGAGGGAGGGGCCTGTGTGAATGTTATTGAATGAAGTATGTAATCGTAGACGACAGAGAATAGTAAGAGAGAAGAGAGGGAAAGAGCTGTGTACTCCACTGTATTGTACTGTACTCTACTGCACTGTAGTGTACTCTGCCATGCTGTGTTCCACTGTTGTATTTGTGTCGTTGCTTCTGCTTTATCTCTTGAATAAAAGCAAGGTTGGGCATCACCCACCTGCTGTTTGCATATCGATCAATTAAATAATGTCGAGTTTTATGATGAAAGGTAAAGTCCTGATTAATTTGACGTGGCCTTGTTCCAGGTACCCCTGGGCCATGACACTGAGCAATACTTTGGTGATGAGGCATCGATTGAGGCCTACAGTCGTTTCCAGGAAACACTTGAGAAGCTGCAACAGCACCTCGACGGTGTCGATAAGCTGCGCCCCATATCCTTTCCTTACTTCCAACCAAAAAACGTCCAAAACGGGATTGTGCGATAGAGAGTTTCTTTGCTTTGATCTCATGATCAGCACCGACTGTCTTGTTGTTTTGTTGTATTCATGAAATCATAATTTTTCTTTCCTTTAACAAACATTTTGCTCTTTGAAATTGCAACTTTACTCTTGAGTTTTTCCATTGAAAAATCATGCTTTGCCTCTTTCTTCATTGTACGTGGTTTTGGGGATCCCCTTGCTATTTTAAACATTGCATTTCATGATTTTATTCCACATATTCTGATCACTGATCTGTGAGCCGACAGTAGATACCCACTCAACCATCTTTTCTCCTCGTACTTTTATGGGGATTTTGCAAAGTTTTGTGCAGAAAGAAAATGATCAGATGGAAGGTTGTAATTGATATTATATTTCAGCATAATAACTCCAAAGGTATTTAAAATACACATCATACAATGCTTGTCCGACACGAGGGGTTTCAGAAAGTTTGTACGACAGGTACTCACAATGCCGTCCAATATGACAACGTTTATATGTTATCAATATACAAGCATGAGTAGTTAGTAAAAAAAAAATTAAATAATTATATGTACTGGTAAATGGAAAAAATATAAACATCGGCATCTCATTGCTGATTGCAAATTTCTTGATTGAAGAACATGAATGTGAAGAAGAATTTGGTGGATGATGAGGGTGAGTTGGCAGGATTAATAAATAGTTATTTTGTTTCTACATTTACATGGGAATAGTCAGTGGAACTTCAATGGTGGAGAGGATTTATCTCAGGGGTGAACAAGGGCTTTTGGGAGAGATCCATGTCGGAGTGGAGGAAGAGAAGAAGCATCTATATATTGGAGAGAACAGCTTTAACTGACACCGGAGCTGTTAGAGACAGGACTGAAACTGGAGGATAAGAGAGGAGCAAAGATAACACCATTATTGAAAAGAAATGATTCAGGGAAGAATTGTGGAATGATACACCAGTTATCTTGACTTCAGGTGTGTGAAAGGTGTTGGAGACATTAATTTAAGAATGGATCGAGAAACATTTCAATAATATTTCAAACTAATGAAATGTAGTCTGCATGGACTGACTCCCTTTAATTCAGTCATCAGTCCATGATAACTCGGTCCATAAAGAGATTATCTTTAAGAAATCTATTAGAGTTCTCCAAAGTATTTCTTGATTGGGTAGGTGAGGGAAGTGCAGTGGATGGAGTACATCTTGACTTTCAGAAGGCATTTGAAAAGGTACCACATTGTAGATTATATCTGAGGTGGGGGGCTTGTGAAGTAGTTGGTCATATAACCAATTGGATTTGTGATGGCAAGCCGAGAGAAGACCCCATTTAAATCCCGTGGCAACGAATGGAAGGATGTCTGGCTGGGAAGACACAAGTTCTGGGACCATTATTATTCGTAATTTACAAAATTGATTTGGATAGTGGGGTGAAGAGTCAGCTTTCTTAATTTGCAGATGACACAAATATTGGAGTGAGGTGGACAGCAGAGAAGGGCTGGGGGTGATCAGATTCAGGAAAGTCTTGATACTTCAAAAGATTGGAAGATTCACTTTGAAATAAACAAATGTAAGGTGGATTAGAAGATAATAAAAGTAGGAATTATATAATACAATGGGTCGTCTTGTGGAGTGTGACACAGGAGAACGATATCAGAGTGATAATTGATCAGGGGGTTGGGGGGGGGTGGCATAAAACACAGTGCCAGGCAGCTGTGGGTAAAGCAAACAGCGTTATAGGTTGTAATTCATTGGGGGATAACATAAATCAAAAGAGGCAGTGTTTACACTATGTAGGAACTTACTGAGGCCTCATCTGGAATATTATGTACAGTTTTGGTCATCACATATCTGAGGAGGGATATAGCTGCCATAGAGCAGGTACAGTGTCGAGCAGCCCAATTGATTCGAGGCCTCAGTAGACCAGGCTCTGAGGAACGGTTGAAGGAGATCGACTGGACTTTAAACAATGGAAAGGCAGTGATGACGACGGGATCTGATTGAGATGTTTAAGATAAAGGGTGTGGACAAGATCGGTGCAGTGGAGGTCTTTAGCAGAGTGAACACTGTTATGACCAGAGGTCATAACTTGAGGGTAAAAAAGATGAGAGTAAGGACAGTTTTATGACGGGGGGACTTTCATGCAGTGGTTAATTCATGGAATGGTCTCCCCAGAAATGTAGTGGCAGTATAAGTGTGGACACATTTAAATGGAATTCAGATAGGTACCTGGATGCATTGAAGAAAGATGGTTGTGGGTATACTGTTTTGTCTGCATGGTAGGCAGATTGTGTGTTGATGGATGATACTGGGATTTGTGCAGCACAGACATGATGAACCAAATTGCTTCCGACTGCACGAAAGTTCCTGATGTATCCAAATGCTGAATGTGCAGTCGGTACACTGCTGCAGTGGAACTTTTCTCTTGGTCCACAGGCTTTTCGATTTTGCCTTCACTCTTAAGCAGACATCTGAAGATGTTCTATTTTGTTTTGGGATGGAAATTGCCAGAGCACCACACCTGGTGAATTTGGGTAGGATTGTAGAGGGAGGGAGTATTTTAGGCATGATTTTGAGCACCCATTTCATTTTTGCAGCAGAATTGCCATAATATAAATAGCATCCTTTTAATTGATCGCTTTCCTTTTCCTGACACAAGTATGATTGGAAAAAATCATTTCCTGAATGTCTCTGCTGCTTGATTCTGAAATAAATTGTCAGACTTGGTTGTACTGCTGTCAAATTAGTGATGTGTAAATGTTTTGTATTTTCAACAATCGGGTATCAAGGGTATCAATGAGCGATAGTTACAATCGAATGTGAAGTTGTTGAGGAGAGGATGGAACTTGGACTGCACATGCGCATTTTCCAGAAATTTCCTCCCACTCGATACCCTCTTCCTGAGGAAAGCGGTGAAACTTTCGATGCCCTCATGCTGGGGAAAAGGGTGAAGTTTTCATCAGCATGTTAGAAAACTCAGGTAGTTGTACATATACGTATAGACTTTTTTATTTAAGAAGAGCACCTTCGTTGTTTTTAAAGAAGCGCTTCCAACCAAAAGTAAAACTACATCAACTTCGCTAATTTTAGCAAGAAGCAAGAGCAAACCTGGTCTCAGGAGACATTTCACCGGCTTCACAGCCGGCTTCCTCAGGCCAATAGACCCCGAGCCTCGGCACGTGTCAGTTTTTATTTTGATACGACTGCTCATTTCCAGTCACATGCTGGTGCTCGAGGTCAAATGGAGTGCTTTTTGAGAATCTATTTTGTAAACCCCAAGCAAAATAAACGTAAAGTCACATCATTTGACAGGGGTGCTCTGCTCTGTTTTGTTGGTTTTTACTTCCATGTAATCTGGTCTTGCATGTGAAGGTGAGCATTTGTGTGATCCACCATCGAAGGTGAAGGAGGTTATTTCTTTCACCCCTTTCTGTCTATTTGGTACTTACGAAATCTTTCGATTTTGGAAGTCTTTTGATGACTTCCGTCCTCTGTTTGTGTGTGTCTGTCGGCACGATAACTCGAGAACAGAAGCTACCAATGTCAAATTACACCACGTGATTCAGGAGGGTGATGGCGAGTGCTGATTAGATTTTGGTCAAAATGGGTCAAAGTTTATGGTCACAGTGAGGTCAAACATCCAAAAAAAGTTATAACTCGAGAACAGAAGCTACCAATGTCAAATTACACGACATGATTCAGGAGGGTGATGGCTGGCGCTGATTAAATTTTGGTCAAGGTCACAGTGAGGTCAAACATTCGATTTTTGATGGTTTGGGACAGAATTATCGTAGAAACTTCTGGTTTGCGTCGCTACCTTCTCGAGAGACAGCTTTTATTAGATAAGGTCAGAGGTCAAGTTGACGATTTCGTAAGTACCAGTCTATGACTGCTTGAAACTTACGAAATCTAAAGATTTCGTAAGTATATTGATGACTTCCGTTTCCGTTTGTTACTTAGGAAATCAAAAGATTTCGGAAGTATATTGATGCCTTCCGTTTCTGTTTGTTTGTTTGTTTGTTTGTAGGCACGATAACTCGAGAACGGAAGAAGCTATCAATGTCAAATTACACCACGTGATTCAGGAGGGTGATGGCTAGTGCTGATTAGATTTTGGTCAAAATCGGTCAAAGGTCAAGGTCATGATGAGGTCAAATATTCGATTTTTGATGGTTTGGTACAAATAACTCGAACGGAAGAAGCTACCAATGTGAAATAACACCACGTGATTCAGGAGGCTGATGGCTAGTGCTGATCAGATTTTGGTCAAAATCGGTCAAAGGTCAAGGTCACAGTGAGGTCAAACATCCAAAAAATGATAACTCGAGAACGGAAGAAGCTTCCAATGTCAAATTACACCACGTGATTCAGGAGGGTGGTGGCTAGCGCTGATTAGATTTTGGTCAAAATCGGTCAAAGGTCAAGGTCACAGTGAGGTCCAACATCCAAAACATTCGATTTTTGATGGTTTGGTACAGAATCATCGTAGAAACTTCTAGTTTGTGTCGCTACCTTCTCGAGAGACAGCTTTTATTAGTCAAGGTCAGAGGTCAAGTTGACGATTTCGTAAGTACCAGTCTATGACTGCTTGTTTGTTTGTTTGTTTGTGTGTGTGTTTGTTTGTTTGTTTGTAGGCACGACAACTCGAGAACAGAAGGAGCCACCAATGTCAAATTACACCACGTGATTCAGGAGGGTGATGGCTAGTGCTGATTAGATTTTGGTCAAAATCGGTCAAAGGTCAGGGTCACAGTGAGGTCAAACATCCAAAACATTCGATTTTTGATGGTTTGGTGCAGAATCATCGTAGAAACTTCTGGTTTGCGTCGCGACCTTCTCGAGAGACAGCTTTTCTTAGACAAGGTCAGAGGTCAAGTTGACGATTTCGTAAGTACCAGTCTATGACTGCTTGTTTGTGTGTTTGTTTGATGGTTTGAAGGCACGATAACTCGAGAACGGAAAAAGCTACCAATGTCAAATTACACCACATGATTCAGGAGGGTGATGGCTCGTGCTGATTAGATTTTGGTCAAAATCGGTCAAAGGTCAAGGTCACAGTGAGGTCAAATATTCGATTTTTGATGGTTTGGTACAGATAACTCGAGAACGGAAGAAGCTACCAATGTCAAATTACACCAAGTGATTCAGGAGGGTGATGGCTAGTGCTGATTAGATTTTGGTCAAAATCGGTCAAAGGTCAAGGTCACAGTGAGGTCAAACATCCAAAAAATAAAACTCGAGAACGGAAGAAGCTCCCAATGTCAAATTACACCACGTGATTCAGGAGGGTGGTGGCTCGCGCTGATTAGATTTTGGTCAAAATCAGTCAAAGGTCAAGGTCACAGTGAGGTCAAACATCCAAAACATTCGATTTTTGATGGTTTGGTACAGAATCATCGTAGAAACTTCTGATTTGCGTCGCTACCTTCCCTAGAGACAGCTTTTATTAGACAAGGTCAGAGGTCAAGTTGACGATTTCATAAGTACCAGTCTTTGACTGCTTGTTACTTACGAAATCTAAAGATTTTGTAAGTATATTGATCACTTCCGTTTCTGTTTGTTTGTTTGTTTGTGTTTGTTTGTTTGTGTGTTTGTTACTTACGAAATCTAAAGATTTCGTAAGTATATTGATGCCTTCCGTTTCTGTTTGTTTGTTTGTTTGTTTGTAGGCACAATAACTCGAGAACGGAAGAAGCTACCAATGTCAAATTACACCACCTGATTCAGGAGGGTGATGGCTAGTGCTGATTAGATGTTGGTCAAAGGTCAAGGTCACAGTGACGTCAAATATTCGATTTTTGATGGTTTGGTACAGATAACTCGAGAACGGAAGAAGTGACCAATGTCAAATTACCCCACCTGATTCAGGAGGGTGATGGCTAGTGCTGATTAGATTTTGGTCAAAATCGGTCAAAGGTCAAGGTCACAGTGAGGTCAAACATCCAAAAAATGATAACTCGAGAACGGAAGAAGCTTCCAATGTCAAATTACACCCCATGATTCAGGAGGGTGGTGGCTGGCGCTGATTAGATTTTGGTCAAAATCAGTCAAAGCTCAAGGTCACAGTGAGGTCCAACATCCAAAACATTCGATTTTTGATGGTTTGGTACAGAATCATCGGAGAAACTTCTGGTTTGTGTCGCTACTTTCTCAAGAGACAGCTTTTATTAGACAAGGTCAGAGGTCAAGTTGACGATTTCGTAAGTACCAGTCTATGACTGCTTGTTTGTTTGTTTGTTTGTAGGCACGATAACTCGAGAACGGTAGGAGCTACCAATGTCAAATTACACCACATGATTCAGGAGGGTGATGGCTAGTGCTGATTAGATTTTGATCAAAATCGGTCAAAGGTCAAGGTCACAGTGAGGTCAAATATTCGATTTTTGATGGTTTGGTACAGATAACTCGAGAACGGAAGAAGCTACCAATGTCAAATTAGACCACATGATTCAGGAGCGTGCTGGCTAGCGCTGATTAGATTTTCGTCAAAATCGGTCAAAGGTCAAGGTCACCATGAGGTCAAACATGCAAAAAATGATAACTCGAGAACAGAAGAAGCTACCAATGTCAAATTACACCACGTGATTCAGGAGGGTTCTGTCTAGCGCTGATTAGATTTTGCTCAAAATCGATCAAAGTCAAGGTCACAGTGAGGTCAAACATCCAAAACATTCGATTTTTGATGGTTTGGTACAGAATCGTAGAAACTTCTGGTTTGCGTCGCTACCTTCTCGAGAGACAGCTTTTATTAGACAAGGTCAGAGGTCAAGTTGACAATTTCGTAAGTACCAGTCTATGACTGCTTGTTACTTACGAAATCTAAAGATTTCGTAAGTATATTGATGACTTCCGTTTCTGTTTGTTTGTTTGTATATTTGTTTGTTTGTTTGTTTGTCGGCACGATAACTCGAGAACGGAAGAAGCTACCAATGTCAAATTACACCACGTTATTCAGGAGGGTGCTGGCTGGTGCTGATTAGATTTTGGTCAAAATCGGTCAAAGGTCAAGGTCACAGTGAGGTCAAACATCTAAAACATTTGATTTTTAATGGTTTGGTACAGAATCATCGTAGAAACTTCTGGTTTGCGTCGCTACCTTCTCTAGAGACAGCTTTTATTAGACAAGGTCAGAGGTCAAGTTGACAATTTCGTAAGTACAGTACCAGTCAATGACTGCTTGTTTGTTTGTTTGTTTGTTTGGAGGCACGACAACTCGAGAACGGAAGAAGCTACCAATGTCAAATTACACCACGTGATTCAGGATGGTGATCGCTCGCGCTGATTAGATTTTGGTCAAAATCGGTCAAAGGTCAAGGTCACAGTAAGGTCAAACATAGTTCCATAAATTCATGTGGAGAAATGGAGTATTTTTGCTTCGCTCGACGTGACGAGTTCGTTTTAAGTTCGATTTTAATTTTGTCTTCGGTTTTTGCGATCGCTTAGGACGCTTAAAACTCGGTTGTCGAAATTCTGGTAAAAATTGGATGTTCTGGAGACGTTTTAAGATTGTATAAAAAATATTTCTCTCGACGCGTCACGGGTCGTCACATGATGCAGTGCGCTTGAGCAGACGCGTCATTGAGTCAGGTAAAGGTTTTCCGTGTGCGCGCTGACGGTGTTTTCGATAAAGATGGTGTTTAAAAGTCATTTTTTATCCCAATAAAGGTTATCGTCGCATGCCTGACTCGCTGAGCTGTCGGATTATGTAAAGATTGTTGGTGGATGGCCGAATATTATGGGTTTGTGACTTTGATAAAATAATATAAAATAATTGCGTGGAGAAATGGAGATTTTTGCTTCGCTCGACGTTACGAGTTCGTTTTAACTTCGATTTTAATTTTGTCTTCGGTTTTTGCGATCGCTTAGGACGCTTAAAACTCGGTTGTCGAAATCCTGGTGAAAATCGGATGTTTTGGAGACGTAAAATTGTATTAAAAATATTGCACTCGCCACGTCACGGGTCGTCGCTTGGTGCAGTGCACTTGAGCAGAGGTAGCGTTGATCACGTAAAGATTTTGCGTATGCGTGCTGACGGTGTTTTCGATAAAGATGGTGTTTAAAATTCATTTTTTATCCCAGTAAAGATTATCGTCTCATGCCTGACTCACTGAGCCGTCGGATGATGTAAAGATTGTTGGTGGATGGCCGAATATTACGGTTTTGTGACTGATAAAATAATATAAAATAATTGCGTGGAGAAATGGAGATTTTTGCTTCGCTCGACGTTACGAGTTCGTTTTAACTTCTATTTTAATTTTGTCTTCGGTTTTTGTGATCGCTTAGGACGCTTAAAACTCGTTGTCGAAATTCTGGTAAAAATCGGATGTTTTGGAGACGTTTAAAGATTGTATAAAAAATATTGCACTCGCCGCGTCACGGGTTGTCACCTGGTGCAGTGCACTTGAGCAGAGGCGGCATTGATCACGTAAAGGTTTTGCGTGTGCGTGCTGACGGTGTTTTCGATAAAGATGGTGTTTAAAATCATTTTTTATCCCAATAAAGGTTATCGTCGCATGCCTGACTTGCTAAGCTGTTGGATTATGTAAAGATTGTTGGTGGATGGCCGAGTATTACGGTTTTGTGACTTCGATAAAATAATATAATACAATTGCGTGGAGAAATGGAGATTTTTGCTTCGCTCGACGTTACGAGTTCGTTTTAACTTCTATTTTAATTTTGTCTTCGATTTTTGTGATCGCTTAGGACGCTTAAAACTCGTTGTCGAAATTCTGGTAAAAATCGGATGTTTTGGAGACATTTTAAGATTGTATAAAAAATATTTCACTCGACGTGTCACGGGTCATCACGTGATGCAGTGCGCTTGAGCAGACGCGTCTGAGTCAGGTAAAGGTTTTGCGTGTGCGCGCTGACGGTGTTTTCGATAAAGATAGTGTTTAAAAATCATTTTTTATCCCAATAAAGGTTATCGTCGTATGCCTGACTCGCTGAGCCATCAGATTATGTTAAGATTGTTGGTGGATGGCCGAATATTACGGTTTTGTGACTTTGAGAAAATAATATAAAATAATTGCGTGGAGAAATTGGGATTTTTGCTTCGCTCGACGTTACGAGTTTGTTTTAAATTCTATTTTAATTTTGTCTTCGGTTTTTGCGATCACTTACGACGCTTAAAACTCGGTTGTCGAAATTCTGGTAAAAATCGGATGTTTTGGAGACGTTTAAAGATTGTATAAAAAATATTGCACTCGCCGCATCATGGGTTGTCACCTGCTGCAGTTCACTTGAGCAGAGGCAGCGTTGAGTCACGTAAAGGTTTTGCGTGTGCGCGCTGGCGGTGTTTTCGATAAAGATGGTGTTTAAAATCATTTTTTTATCCCAATAAAGGTTATCGTCGCATGCCTGACTCGCTGAGCCATCAGATTATGTAAAGATTGTTGGTGGATGGCCGAGTATTACGGTTTTGTGACTTCGATAAAATAATATAATATAATTGCGTGGAGAAATGGAGATTTTTGCTTTGGTCGACGTTACGATTTTTGATGGTTTGGTACAGAATAATCGTAGAAACTTCTGGTTTGCGTCGCTACCTTCTCTAGAGACAGCTTTTATTAGACAAGGTCAGAGGTCAAGTTGACGATTTCGTAAGTACCAGTCTATGACTGCTTGATTGTGTGTTTGTTTGTGTGTGTGTGTTTATGTGTGTGTTTGTTTGTGGGCACGATAACTCGAGAACGGAAGAAGCTACCAATGTCAAATTAAACGACGTGATTGAGGAGGGTGATGGCTTGCGCTGATTAGATTTTCGTCCAAATCGGCCAAAGGTCAAGGTCACAGTGAGGTCAAACATCCAAAACATGATAACGCGAGAACGGAAGAAGCTACCAATGTCAAATTACACCAAGTGATTCATGAGCGTGGTGCCTCACGCTGATTAGATTTTGGTCAAAATCGGTCAAAGGTCAAGGTCACAGTGATGTCAAACATTCGATTTTTGATGCTTTAGTACAGAATCATCGTAGAAACTTCTGGTTTGCATCGCTACCTTCTCTAGAGATAGCTTTGATGAGACAAGGTCAGAGGTCAAGTTGACGATTTCGGAAGTACCAGTCTTATGACTGCTTGTTACTTTCGAAATCTAAAGATTTCATGAGTATATTGATGACTTCCATCATCTGTTTGTGTGTTTGGTACTTACTCAATCTAAAGATTTCATAAATATATTGATGACTTCCGTCCTCTGTTTGTGTGTTTGTGTGTTTGTTTGGAGGCACGATAACTCGAGAACAGAGGAAGCCCCCAATGTCAAATTACACCACGTGATTCAGGAGGGTGATGGCTAGTGCTGATTAGGTTTTGGTCAAAATCGGTCAAAGGTCAAGGTCACAGTGAGGTCAAACATAATTCCGTAAATTCATGTAGAGAAATGTAGTATTTTTGCTTCGATCGACGTTACGAGTTCGTTTTAACTTCAATTTTAATTTTGTCTTCGGTTTTTGCGATCACTTAGGACGCTTAACACTCGGATTTCGAAATTCTCTTAAAAATCGGATGTTTTGGAGACGTTTTAAGATTGTATAAAAAATATTTCACTCGCCGCGTCATGGGTCGTCACGTGGTGCAGCGCCCTCGAGCAGAGGCGTTGTTGATCACGTAAAGGTTTTCCCTTCTGCACGCTGACGGTGTTTTCGATAAAGATGGTGTTTAAAAGTCATTTTTTATCCCAATAAATGTTATCGTCGCATGCCTGACTCGCTAAGCCGTCGGATTATGTAAAGATTGTTGGTGGATGGCCGAATATTATGGTTTTGTGACTTTGATGAAATAAAATTAAATAATTGTGTCAAGAAATGGAGATTTTTGCTTCGGTCGATGTTACGAGGTCGTTTTAACGTGGATCACAATTCTGTTTTCGCTTTTGGTAATGGCTAAGTATGCTAAATACTCAGTTGTCAAAATTCTGGTAAAAATCGGAAGTTTTGGAGACGTTTGATGATTGTATAAAAAATATTTCACTTGCCGCGTCACGGCTCGTCACGTGGTGTAGTGCGCTCGAGCAGATGTGTCGTTGATCACGTACAGGTTGTGCGTGTGCGTGCTGACAGTGTTTTCGATAAAGATGGTGTTTAAAAGTCATTTTTTATACCAATAAAGGTTATCGTCACATGCTTGACTCGCTAAGCCGTCGGATTATGTAAAGATTGTTGGTGGATTGCCGAATATTACGGTTTTGTGACTTTGATAAAATAATATTAAAGTATTGCGTGGAGAAATGGAGATTTTTGCTTCGGTCGACGTTATGAGTTCGTTTTAACTCGGATCGCAATTCTGTTTTCACTTTTGGTAATGCGAAGTATGCTAAACACTCGGTTGTCGAAATTCATGTAAAAATCGGATGTTTTGCAGACTTTTTGAGATTGTATAAAAAAGATTTCACTCGCCGCGGCTCATCACGTTGTGCAGCGCGCTCGAGCAGACGCGTCGTTGAGTCATGTAAAGGTTTTGCGTGTGCGCGCTGACGGTGTTTTCGATAAAGATTGTGTTTAAAAGTCATTTTTTATCCTAATAAAGGTTATCGTCACATGCTTGACTCGCTAAGCCGTCGGATTATGTAAAGATTGTTGGTGGATTGCCGAATATTACGGTTTTGTGACTTTGATAAAATAATATTAAATTATTGCGTGGAGAAATGGAGATTTTTGCTTCGGTCGACGTTATGAGTTCGTTTTAACTCGGATCGCAATTCTGTTTTCACTTTTGGAAATGGCTAAGTATGCTAAACACTCGGTTGTCGAAAGTCTGGTAAAAATCGGATGTTTTGGAGACGTTTTGAGATTGTATAAAAAATATTTCACTCGCTGCGGCTCATCACGTGGTGCAGCGCGCTCGAGCAGACGCGTCGTTGAGTCATGTAAAGGTTTTGCGTGTGCGCGCTGACGGTGTTTTCGATAAAGATTGTGTTTAAAAGTCATTTTTATCCCAATAAAGGTTATCGTCGCATGCTTGACTCGCTAAGCTGTCGGATTATGTAACGATTGTTGGTGGATGGCCGAATATTACGGTTTTGTGACTTTGACGAAATAATATTAAATTATTGCGTGGAGAAATGGAGATTTTTGCTTCCGTCGACATTACGATTGTTGATGGTTTGGTACAGAATCATCGTAGAAACTTCTGGTTTGCCTCACTACCTTCTCGAGAGACAGCTTTTTTCAGACAAGGTCAGAGGTCAAGTTGATCATTTCGTAAGTACCAGTCTATGACTGCTTGTTTGTTTGTTTCTCACTTGCAAAATTGAAGATGTGTCAAGTATATTGGTTAGTCGATTTTGTTGTTGTCTGTTTTTTTTTATTGTTGTCTGTCTGTCACAATTTTAAAGTGATCTTCACGAAAGTTCACCACATGGTAAAGTTTGTCATAAGGAAGAAGCGGATTGTTTTTGAGGTCAAAAGTTCAACAACTAAGATGGAATTTCTAAAATACTCAATTTTCATCCGATTGACTTGAAATTTGAAGAGGATTTATATTTCAAGTCACTCTATTCAACCAGCCAATTATTTTTGAGATTAACATGGACCAAGAGGTCAACATCGGCCCAAGGTCAACAACTAAGGTGGTATTTAACAACTAAGCCCAAGTTCAACAGTGGTGGTACAGCAGGTGTTGGGAGTAGTGTCGGTGCAGCAATAGAAATTGGTGGAAATGAGGTTTGGTGGGTGATGAGACGATTAGATGTGTAGATTCTTCATTCTGCAGGAACAATTGTAGACATCGAATTCTGTGTAGTTTTGAAGGAGCAGGTGTTAGGGACATTGAAGGAAGGGTAAAAGATATTGTATCGGGTCATAGTAGGAAGAAGTTGTTTGTGGTACACGTGGAATGAATGATGTTGAGAAAGTTTGCTCAGACGTTTTGAAAAATAGACTCAGGATATTGAGTAAACAGCTGAAAGCAAAGGGTTGTGAGGTCATGTTTTCTGGGATTCTTCCAAGATGAGGAAACCATTTAGAAATTATGAACAGAGCAATAGACATCAACCAATGGCTGGAAGAATGGTGCAGGGACGAAGGTTTTACATTTAAAAGCAGTGGGAATCATTTAGGGGACAAATAGAGTGTTCTGGAATGATGGCTGTTTGTTAAATAGAAAGGGGGCATCAAGGTTTGCAGTGGGAATTGAAGGAATTCAGGCTTTTTTTTGGTCAGTGGAGGATGGGGTTGCTATTAAGGAAAGAACTGATGATGAATTGTGATGACTGAGATCAGGCAAGAAAATATAATTTCAGGAAGACTTTTGATAAGACCACATCGGAGTTGGTTCAATATATTCCATACCAATTCCAGTCGTTTAAATATGAAGATGGAAGAGCTTGAAACCAAAGTAGATTGCGAGGAGTATGATATAGTTACAGTGAGTGAGACATGGTTGAAGAAGGAGAATAACTGGCGGACTGGATTCGAAGTCTAGAATGTGTGTCGGTGTGACGGAAGTAGAGAATAGGAGGAGTAGCAATCTGGGTAAAGGACAGCATTGCATCAAGAGAGGGGCAACATTAAACAGGTATTTTTCTTCAAATTTTACACAAGAACAGTCAGGAGAATTCCCAATAACTGAGAGTATCTATCAAGGTGGTGAGGAAGGGCTTTACAGAAGATCCAGGTTGGAGTGGAGGAAGTGAAGGAACAGCATCGAAGAGAAGATATGGCTCCGGGTCAGATAATATGAAACCGAGAGTATTGAGGGAAGTGACTCAATGGGTTAAGGGACTGTCACACCTTGACAATTTAGCTAGCTTATGCCAACATATGAAAAAATTGTTTAAAACTCTGGCACATGTCGAATACGTTATGGGTAAGTTTTGTATACATTAAGAGCACGCTGGCATACGTTGTAGTACACCGAGCTCGTCGACAAATTTTAACATGCTCAAAAATTTTCGACATATGCCAGCGTATGACTCACACGTTCTGCATACGCTGGCCGTAAATTGTAGGCACATTATGCGATCGTTGACACACGTCGCCACACGTTACTTGTAAGTTACTCATAAGTCGAAACACGTCGAGGTAATGTTTAGCGTACCCGAAACTTATTTCTAACCTATGAGTAACGTGCTTTGAACCTATGTGTAACGTATCTCCAATGCATATTGACGTATGTAGACATATTTGATGTCTTCCGGACGACCACAGAACTTACCGAACGTGTTTCTAACTTACAGCTACTGTGTAATGGCGTATTGGCAGCGTTTAGGGGAATTGGTATATAAAAATGGGCTTCACAGGAGGAACCTGTCAGTGTTTCAGACTCCATGTTTTTTTTTTGTTTTTTTTTTTCCTTTCTTTGGCATGACGGTGATGTTGACACTTCGATTTCTTGTGCGGTTATGATTTAAATCGTTGAGCGGCAGCCTATGAATAGCTTACGCCACGTGATCTTCAATGATATGCTGCCGCGGGCTATGCATACGTTAGACTATCGTTGGGCATACGCTGTGAACGCCGACAACACGCTAAGCATTCGTTGGTATAATTGATCTATAAGTTATCGAAACGTTCTGTGTACGTTGCTAATACGTTATGCATAAGTCCAACTCGTTGTGAATATGCCAAAAACTTAAAAAAAAAAAAAAAAAAACATTAATAGTTAAACGTATGCCAGCGTTTTACCTACATTTTGATACGTTGCCATACGCTGGCTAAAACGTCAAGGTGTGACAGCCCCTTTAGTGAGATGTTAACGGATATTTTCAATAGTTCCCTGGAGTCAGGACAGGTACCAGAGGATTGGAGAGGAGCAAATGTAACACCATTATTTAAGAAAGGATCCAGAGAAGAATTGGGAAACGATAGACCTTTTAGTTTGACTTCAGTTTTGGGGAAGGTGTTGGAGGCATTAATTAAGGACCAGATGAGAAATCATTTCAAGAAATACAAACTAATTAAAGGTATTCAGCATGGGTTTACCAAAGTTAGTTCCTGTCTCACAAATATTTTAGAGTTCTCTGAAGCAGTGTCTAATTGGGTGGATGAGGGAATGGCGGTAGACATGGTATATCGAGACTTTAAGAAGGCTTTTGATGAGGTACCACATTGGAGTTGGTTAGCCATAGTGAGGGCTTGTGGAGTGGCTGGTCAGGTAACTAATTGGATTGCAAACTGGCTTCGTGGTCGGAAGCAGAGGGTGGCTGTGAGTGGGAGGATGTCTTGCTGGGAGGATGTAAGTCACGTGGTACCTCATGGATCAGTACTTGGACTATTACTCTTCATTATTTACATCAATGATTTGGATAATGGAGTAAAGAGTAAGCTTTTAAAATTTGCAGATGACACAAAGCTTGGAGCTGAGGTGGGTTGCACAGGGGGTAGTGATCAGTCACAAGAGAGTATTGATACTTGTATAGATTGGGCAAAATATTGGCAGATGTAATTAAACCTTAGCAAGTGTATGGTGTTGGGGGTGGGAAAGAACAATGAAAATAGAGATTACAGGATGCAAGGAGAAATTTTGGAGCGTGTCACACAGGAGAAGGATCTGGGGATGGTAATAGAAACGGGAGGTAAGCAGGCAGCGCAGTGCCAGGTAGCTGTAGGTAGAGCAAATGGGGTTTTAGGCTGTATTCGGAGGGGGACCAATTATAAATCAAAAGAGGTGGTGGTAGTATTGTATTAGAACTTAATGAGGCCACATTTCGAACATTGTGTGCAGTTTTGGTGACCACAGTTCCAGAAGGACATAGATGCCATCGAGAGGGTTCAGCGCAGGGCTACGAGATTGATTCCGGGCCGAGCTCGACTCAGTTATGAGGAGCAGCTGAAGGAGACAGGGCTTTATTCACTGGAAAGAAGGTGGTTACGAGGAGATATGATAGAGATATTTAAGATAATGAAAGGTATGGACAAAATAAGTGCAGATGAATGAATTATTCAACAGAGTAGACAGTGATAGAACCAGGGGCCATTGCCTGAGAGTAAAGGACAGGAGAGTTAAGAGGGGAGCAAAACGGGATTTTTACTCAGAGAGTAGTTCATGCATGGAATGGTCTCCCTGGAAAAGTAGTGGCAGCAGAAACAGTAGATAAGTTTAAATTAGAATTAGATAGGTACCTGGAAGTTATGGAGGTAGAGGGGTTTTGGGATGTTGAAAAGACTTTTTGGTAGTTTGAGCATTGATGGGTGATTGTGTGCATGTGTACGGAGTGCTGTTGGTGGGTATCTCATCAAGGGGTGTTGTGTGGTTGATAATGTGTGTTTTTAACCAAGCCCATGTCCCCTCTACTGAGGGGAAATAAATAATTCAATAAACCCCACAAAAACACTATTACATTTTTTCCCCCCATTTTCTGCTTTTGATCTTGTGTTGATAAATTTGTGTGATGTTGATGTCGCGCAGGCATGATGGGTTGAATGGCCTCCATCTGTGTCCGATTTACTTGTATTTCTAAAATCCTCAATTTTCATTTGATTGACTTGAAATTTGAAGAGGATTTTCTTTGATCATTCACTTCAACCAGAAAATTATTTTTGAGGTCAAATTTGTTTCATGGATTTTGCAAGTATCATGCTCTGCACGGCATCTTCTTGTTTGTCTGTCTGTTTGTTTGTGTGCAGGATATCTCAAAAAGTTGTGGACAGATCCGAATGAAATTTTGGAAATTGGTTTGGTGTGTGACACGGAAGAACTGATTAGATTTTGGTGAAGATCCAGATCCGTCAACTATAATTTTTCAGTGATTCTTCACCATTGAGAGATAATGCTACACTGATATATCACACAATATCTCAAAAAGTTGTGGACTGATTCGGACGACACTTGATGGACAGGTTGGGGATGTGACAAAGAGGAAATGATTCGATTTTGGTGAAGATCCGGATACGATAAATATTACATTTTCAAAGTGATTCTTCATGATTGAGAGATAGGGCCAAAAACGATATTATATAGTACAATGTAGTTCTGTTTCGCATAATATTTCAAAAAATGTATTGGGCCCGATATGTTCTCGTGGATCAGACATTACATGGTGGATGTATGTTCTCCACCGAGTGCCCTTCTTGTTGTTTTTGTGTTTCCAGGGCACACACACAGCTGGTTTCGTGTCTGGGTTGGGCATGATGAGGTGTTGGTTGTGCGAGTGTTGAGGTTCTCGTTGGGCATTGTGCACATGTGGATGTGGTGTTTGGGATTGGGTGTTGTTTGTTGCTCACCTTATCCAGCTGTTTACACCATCCAGTTTTCACCATTTGCATCACAGGTGTGCATTGTGTGGGTATGTCCACCGTCTCCCCAATTTGACCACCCTCCCGGCTCTTCATGTGCCATGCTTACGGCATCAACCTATGTCGTTTGTTGTACATCGTGTCGAGGATACGGGTCCCATCAAAGTTAAATTTGTGGCCAGATTGCAGGAAATGACATGCCATGGCTGACTGGGTCACCTTTCCAAGCCGAATTGTTCTATCATGTTCATCTAGCCATTGTTTCAAATTTCTTCCAGTTTCACCAATTTAGAATTGGTCACAGTCTTTACGTGATGAATGGTAAACTACTCCAGATTTATCACGAGTTAGTATTGGGTCCTTTGGTTTTGAGATGACATTACAGATGGTGTGTAGAGGCTTGTAGGCTACGCCAATCTGTGCACCATGTACTATCCTGCCAATCTTTTCAGAAAGGCCTTGGTGGTATGGCAGAACACAATCCCCAAGTGTGTCTGGCTCCTTTCGTTCTGTCCTTTTTTGTTCTTCCAAGGTGGGGAGTATCCCCATGCTGTACCCATTTTTTAGCAGAACTCCTCCAAATATATATATATATATATATATATATATATATATATATATATATATATATATATATATATATATATATATATATGTATATATATATATATGTATATATATGTATATGTATATACATATGTATATGTATATATATATATATATATATATATATATGTATATACATATATATATGTATATACATATATATGTATATACATATATATATATATATATATATATATGTATATATATATATATATATGTATATATATATATATATGTATATATATATATATATATATATATATATATATATATATATATATATATATATATATATATGTATATATATATATATATATGTATATATATATATATATATATATATATATATATATATATATATATATATATATATATATATATATATATATATATATATATATATATATATATATATATATATATATATATATATATATATATATATATATATATATATATATATATATATATATATATATATATATTGTTACGGCTGTCGAAATTTGCAATACACCATAAAGGGTCCTTAGATCAGTTATGACGCTAAGTTCATGTGTAGTTAGCCCAAACCCATTGTATAGAGGGAATTTATGTGATCCATTCGGGCTGCGATTATTCAGTTAGCCGTTTTTCTTTTGCTGTCGTTATTTTGGTGCAACAACACAACAACGAACATCGCCACAACCAACATCTCAACAACGACACCATTCACACCATGACGCCACCTTCAACAACTACACCACCACCATCTTCACCACTCTCCATTCAACGAGCACCGCGCGGTCACGATCTCCGCGAGATGGGTGAAAAGAGCGGGGTGGCAGCAGCAAGGGCATGGAAAGACAACTTCCGCCCGAATCTTGAGCCAGATCGTCGTCGCGATTGGTGAGACGGGGGAGGGGTGGTGCAGCTCGCTCCCGAGGGGGGATGCACGGTGTGACGCGGCCAGGGAGGAGGAACGCCCCCCTTCGAGACTTTTCTGGTAACACCGCGAAGGGGGGTGGAGCAAGGAACGGGGCGGAGCGAAGGGAGGGGCCCCGCCTTACAAAAAGGCGAGCACAAGGTGGCTGGAGAGCTGGTCATCGAATTGGGTCTGGTTTTTGTCTTGGTCTTGCTTGGTCGGTGGCCCCGGTTGTTGTTCCCGACTGTCGAGTCAGAGGATTGTCAGTGTCAGAGGGTCAGTCGGTGCAGTCTCGAGACCCCGCTGGTGGGACGGAGCGCCTGCCACCCCCCCCCCCCCGCCCGTCCTCACCGGGATAGTGGCGAAAGCTCCGTCCGTTCGTTCCCGAACCCCGTTCGTGGCGTCGAATGGCCACACGTGTCGGCTCGAGGTACGAGCTCGCGGACCACGCCGGAGGGGTTCGGAGTTGAGGACGCACAAAGGAGGACTTGACGACACGCTCAGGGAAGTCGCGAGTTCCTTTTCTTTTGGGGTTCTGTGTAAATGTGTGTGTGGCGCCAGTCCGTAAAGTAGAAACTGATTAAGTGCTTATACATTGCCTTTTATTCGGTTGTAGCTCTGTATCGTTCCTTGCTTGTGTTTTCTTGCTTGAATGTATACGTGTATTGTTTTGCATAACTGTTGGCTATTAGAAATACGTGCTGCCGTGTGGCACGAATAAATGTGCTTGTCCAATTGTTCCCCGTTTCGCTGCGTCCATTCCTTTGTTTGAATTTCCATCTTGCATCACGTAAGGGATTGATAGTTCGGTGTAAGTTGCCGATAAATAATCTGAACCGTCGAGGTCGACGATAACTCCGCTCGGTTATCCCTACAGTACGGAACGAGCCGCTTAAGCGGTTCGTGTCTGGAGTCGACCTGCGGCGTGGTACAACTCGTCGGTATGCTACACACGCGGATACTTAGGTAAATCGACCATTCGGCAATCGGACCCCATTTCGCGTGGGTAGAATGCGGACTGAGTTGTGGTGAGGTTAAACCCCCACCCGTGATGAGCTCCCGGCGTTGTTCCGAGAGGGTCACGACTGAATTGCACGTTCGGTGGGCGAAGAGGCCGCTATTGGTTAAACGCCGTCGTTCGCACGCCGGCAGGGCGCGACTTCGCAACAATATGTATGTATACATATACATATATACATATATTGTTACGAATTTGGAATTCGATTGCACACAACATACAGGTTCCTTTTTTCAGCTATGTCGATAAGTGCTTGTTCCCAAGATAGCTCACCTTCCATTGTTTAAATGTTCAGAAATCGATTAGATGCGCTGCAGATCGATTTAATAGTTAGGGAACGAACAATGGAGACATCCCTCCCCCTCTTCTGCGAAGAGCAAGAAGAACCCTGCCGTCCCGTGACTCATGATGTCAACAACTCCCTCCCACCCGTGGCTGAGCGGGGGATGGAGCACGAGGGCATGAGTCATGAGTCACGCCGGGAGTGGGGGAAGGGCGGGAGAAGGATAAGAGGAGATCTTTTCTTTTGTTCGTAGCGGGGAGCTGAAGGGTAAGCTTTTTGCTTCGGTAGAGAGTAGCCGTTCAGCAGACCTTCGGGTCCTGTTTGGCTTGGGTTAGGATTGAAGCCTTCGGAAGCTTTTTGCTTCAGCTGGCTCAGTGAGCTTCAGCTGAGGCCTGGCTTGGGAGGAGGCTTTTTGGAGGCTTTTTGCTTTGATGGTTCCGTGAGCTTCGGCTTCTGCTTGGCTCGGGAGAGCTTTTTGCTTTGAGCTGCTTTTCTTGGAAGGACGTTAAGCCGGTCGCTCGCCTCGAGCTGCGAGTGGTGGCTTCTTCTTCTTCTTCTTGGTTCGTAGAGTTCTTTGTTCTCCATTTTGGTTCCCGGCTTGGTGCGACTCATCGACCTCTTCGTCGAGGTGGTTCCTCAGGGAAGTGACGCATCGACGGGAAGGATCGGCACCTCGTCTCACCAGCACGTGTTGAGAAGCGCGGGAGGATTCGCGGGAGCTCGGGAAGGATCGCAGCTCACGGCGATTGGATCCAACTCGCTCTCGCTGGAGTCCGGGTCCGAACAACTTGAAGACCACACGAGGTGGAGAGGTTCGAGATAGATTCTGGGTTTCAGCTCACCTGTCGTCTGAGCCGGAGCTCGTTATTAAAGGCCTCTGCCACCATTTCTTGGGTGTGTGTGTGTGTGCGTACGTGTGTCCGTGGGCCCGTCTAATAAGTAGGAACTGCTGTTAAGTGCAAGTGACTGTACATAATAAGGAGGCGGTTGTAGTTCTTTTGGCATGCTTTTGTTGCTTGTATAATTGCATACGTGTTTTTCCTTGTTTAATTGCATACTGCTTTTTTTATAATAAATGTCCTTGTGTGAATGTAAACCTGTTCGTTGCGTCCATTCCCTCATTGAACTGCCCCATCTTGCACTCGGAATATAGTTGGTTTTTGAATAGTCGGTAAAGTGATCGGGTCCAACGGGACTGCGCGATAATACCCCGCTAGGTTATCCCAAAAGGAAGCGAGCTGCTTAAGCGGCTCGTTTCCAAGCGGTCCCATTGAGGTACAATCTCTCGGTAACCTACCCACGCGAATAATTAGGTAACTCGGCGATTTGGCGATCAGACCCTGTAGCGCGCGGGTAGAGTGCGGACAAAGTTGTGGTGTGTTTCCGGCGTTGATCCGGAAAGCCGCGACTGGATTGTCCGTTCGGTGGGCGAAGCGACCGCTATTGGTTAGACACGGTTGTTCGCACGCCGACGGGCGGGAAAATATACAACTATATATATATATATATATATATATATATATATATATATATATATATATATATATATATATATATATATATTGTTATGGATTCGGGGATGGGGGGGGGGGGTAGTTCGAATGAGTGCGTCAATCACTGTCCGTAACCAGTTTGGGTTTTCCCACCCGACTCTCGACAGCCAATTGTTACAGATTCGGCGCCACCCCAACGACCGTCGTATCCTGGGTTATAACGCCGGCTGGTTCGGCACAGGCCTCGGGTCACACGTCTCAGATTGTGATACCAATGTACCCCTGGACCTTACAAATTGGAAAAATAGACCCCGGTTACAGACTGGTTTTGTGAGAGACCGAGCGAATTCTGCCAGTCTGTAACCATTTTGGTTTTTATATCCAAAACGAGCGGATCGTTCCTCGGCGCGGCACCAATTAATTCAAAGAGCAACTTCATACGAATCAGCCAGATTTATTGGGGGAAACCCAAATTGGGGGAAAAGACAGCAGGCAACTCATCGGGGAAACACAACACAAGCAAAGCATTCACGACAATGTTATAATTAATCTATAACCCGTTCTTAACTAGGGAGCTACGGATTATGGGTTTCGAAGGGAACTCTAGCGAGACTAACCTTAAACAACATGCAGACAAGACATGGACAGCATGCAGACAAGACACAGAGTACTTACTGATGTTTCCTGGATGAGAGGAAAGTGTAAAAGGCACGAATATGGGTCGTGACAAGCCGATGTCCACGGTTTCGAGCACCCAGCTCGAGCACGCCGCGTGGCAAAAATGGCGCTCATCCTCCTTTTGTTGCACCGCGCATGCACGCGGCCTCTGCGCGTTCTGACCCCGCGTAAGGTCGACGGCACAAGACCGTCAGATTGATGGTGGGTTTCAGCTGGTTTCGCACAAGGTCCAGCATACAAGTCCAGGCCTGGCCTGTTCACCAGACCAGGCCAAATCGAGGTATTGGGCTCCGCAGGCTGGGTCCATGGGATTCCAAGACCTCGCCGAGCCATGAGGTGAATAGGGACAGTCAGAGGCTCCGTCACTGGACTCCGGATGGTCCTGCCGATGTCCTCCTCAAAGAAGTCAATCGCCGACTCCCACTAGTCATTTCTCCTGCCTCCTTCACAAAGCAGATCGCAGACAGACACAGCCGTCCCCTAAAAGCAGATCACGACTCCCACCAGTCATTTCTCATCCAGCCGAGGGCAGACTCGGCGTGCTCAGGTTCAGTTTTCTCTAACGGCAGATTCTCCACTGCCTTTCCTTTGCTCACTCGCCTCGAAGCCCACTGGCGCCTCCCTTCAGTTTCACTTCCTTCTTTTCGGCGCTCCTTCGCCTCAAAGCCGACTGCTGACTCACACACAGCCAGGTCTATTCAGCCGATCGCGCCACACCGGCGCTCAGTTTCACCACCGTCTTCCCGGCTAACTGCTCGCCTCTCAGCCGACTGCAGTTTCACTTCTCCTTTTCTAGGCCACTCCCCTCAGAGCGCTGGGCGGGGAGAACCTCACTATTGTCTGGAGAGAGGAAGGAAGAAGAAGAACCTCTTGGTCAACCACCAATGTATGAACAAATAACAGCCTGGTACACCTCCCGACACACATGTAACGTCCAATTACCAAACAACCTAGCTAAACATGCATTTAAAGGGGGATCTGGGCTAATCCTATATTTAATAACACACGAAGGGCCATTTACGCAACACTACCCCCACCTTTCTCCCGAGGCTCTCCCGAGCATCGATCTCAGGCAGCCCACGGCAATGGCCCTGTCTAACGTACAGCACGAATCTCCCATTTACTCTAACCCACAACATGGGAAGCACTTAACTCCAAAAACCAAAGTGTCACAGTAAGATTGGCATGTCCCTATCCTTGTGTGTCGGATGACTAATCTAACAAACAAATTTACACTCTATGCACACTACATAACATTCTAATTATGGATTTGAATGGGAGGGCGTTCAATTTAACTTTTCACACCAATATTTGCATAGGAGCAGAACATTCAAAGGTTCAAAGTTCTTTCACGTGTTCGCTCCTTCATACCCCCTCCCGGCAGTATTGTCCATTCACCCCTGAGGGTTTCCTCACTTCGTTGCCTTATTGGCCTCTCACCAGGTGAGTTCAGTCGGCCCAGTGGCCTAATCTCACAAAGAGTTTTTCGGCCCACTGAGCCCACAAAATGGCATGAATCTTCGGCCGCAACGGCCCACAAAATGGCATGAATCTTCGGCCGCAACGGCCCACAAAATGGCATGAATCTTCGGCCGCAACGGCCCACAAAATGGCATGAATCTTCGGCCACAGCAGCCCACAAAATGGCATGAATCTTCGGCCGCAACGGCCTACAAAATGGCATGAATCTTCGGCCGCAACAGCCCACAAAATGGCATGAATCTTCGGCCACAACGGCCCACAAAATGGCATGAATCTTCGACCGCAACGGCCCACAAAATGGCATGAATCTTCGGCCGCAACGGCCCACAAAATGGCATGAATCTTCGGCCGCAACGGCCCACAAAATGGCATGAATCTTCAGCCACAACGGCCCTCAAAATGGCATGAATCTTCGGCCGCAACGGCCCACAAAAGCACTTTGGCCTCAATGGCCCACAAAAATGCTTCGGCCCATTTGGCCGACTCACAAGCAGCAGCAGGCAACAAGCCCTGCATTGGACAGCAGGAAACACAGTGAAATCGATGGTAAGCAATGCAGTTTGGAGGCGTTCTGGAGGACGCAATGGGTGTGATGACCTCAGACCAGGTGAGATGGAGTGTACCCTTAACCTTACTTGCCTGACTTGCTTTGGCAGGACTTGTTTTGGTTAAGTTCTCTTTTTTTCTTTTCTTCTTTTTTACAGACAGGATGGTGTGTTTCTTACTCAACGTTATCTTCGTGGGTGTGTGCTCATGGTATACTGGTGGCCTCTCTGGCACTTGGAGAGGGTGATCTAGCCTGGCCCTTGCTAACAAATTTTCCGATCAACACTACTCATACCAGGTGTCACACATGAATGGTGCGGAGGAGAGTCCATTGAACCTAACCATTTACTTTTAGCTTTAAACAATGAACCAAACCCTGCTATGGCTAGAATGATCATAATTACCGATTTTTCCCGACCTGGTACACTGTTCCATTATTTTAAACCTGGGCAAGGCCCTTATTTGTCTTTTTTCATTTGGTGGTGCTCGGCATAACTCGCTGGCTGGGGGGTGTGACTACTCCTAGGCCTCTTTGCCTGCTTCCAATCGGGGGTGGAGGACAACCAGCGACCTCAGGGTTCACCTGAGCCTGCTTCTGGCACTCCCAACTAAGAGGAGGCTCTCTCTTTCCCCCATACTGTGTTCTCCTAGCACCCATACTGTGCTCTCATAGCACCTATACTGTGCTCTCCTGGCACAAAAACCTACCGTGCTCTCCTGGCACTGAACCTACCGTGCTCTCCTGGCACCTCTGACAGCCTTCACCTGCCAGGAACCCTCAAAGCCCCGGTGCCCTATTTCCCGACTCACCAACTTCCAATACCATGTCACACTCCCAGCCAGTACCCCCACACCTTGGCCTGCACCTACCCCTCACAGTCCGCCTGCACAATGGAACAGCAGCCAGAATCCATGTCAAATCCTCTAAGTCCCCATAACCTACACTAACTTGGTTAGGAGACTCCTACCGACAGGGTACGTTGTTCACACTCACTCTCCTCATCTGCACAATCACGCCATTCACTCAAACACTTTAGTCATTCATTCCACAGTGCCACACACCCAGTCCACAACACCATCCAACACCTTTCACTTTTATGTGAAAACAAAAACACACCAGTTCCTCGGATCCCACTTGGTCATCAAATTTAACTGCTACACTTTAAACTCAAACCCCAATTAATTTGTCACTACGTCCGTCGTCCGCTGGCCTCCTCCATACTGCCCTAATCGTTTATTTCCAACAATTTAAACAAAACATCAAAGTCTCTTTACCAGCCCCATGGAACCTCTGCATGGTTCCAGCCAGACATTTCAGTCTTTCCTCAAACAAGCCACTCTTTGTCATCCACTTGTTTCAGGTGTGTTTATCACTCTGCCTGCAATGCCTCCACTACTTTTTTTTTTAATAATCACCCAAATCCACTCCTGCCACTCATCCCTTCTGTCAGTCTCAATTTACAATCACTCTCGATATAATTTCCAATCAAAATTTCTTACATCCCATATGGCCTGCTTCTTTGGCTCATTGGAAGGGGAGTGAGGGAACGAATCCCTCATTACCCATTACATGACCCCGCCGCCTTTCCGCCACGGCTCAAAGGGGTCACGTTTCAATTGTGGTTATGGTCCACCCCCTCTTTTTCTCCAGGGTTCGCGGAAGTCAGGTAAACCCCAATCGGGGGAGCGGCCTCCCCCTCTTCTCCAGAGTTCACAGAAATAAGGTAAACCCAAATCGGAGAAGCGGCCTCCCCCTCTTCTCCAGGGTTCACAGAAATCAGGTAAATCCCAATCGGGGGAGTGGCCTCCCCCTCTTCTCCATAACTTCCTGAAGACAGATAAACCCCACTCAGCTAGGCAAACCCCTTATGTGCTCAGAAAGGTTTGAAGACCAAGTGACACACGCCAGTGCCACTTGCTACTCATCTGCGCTCCACCCCAAAGTTCCTGTGAGGCTGATAGAGAAATTAAAATCCAATTTCTCAAGCCTGCTCCTGGATGCAGCACCTCGAACTCTGTAAGAACCCATGCGGAGCTGTCCATTATGCTTTCTGTCCTGGTGGCATTTCTATTTCCCCTTGCACCTCACTTCCTGTTCTGGGTTTGGAGCATTGGCAGGTCTCCTTGGGGGCTCCCTGCTGACGATCTCAAAGTTAAGTTTCCGGTCGTTACCTGACCAGTTTTTACTGTTTATTTTCTCACCTACATCTTATTGTGTGTTCCAAGTTCGGTTTTGTTTCAAAAATCGTGCTATTTTATGAGATTTCGTCGAACTTATCTTACTGGGTGCTTGAGGCCTTTCCTTGAGGTTTGAGGCCTACCCATTGTTACCCTCGGTGTATGATCGTGTTTATTTGTTTTTTTCTCCCCATTATCTTCAATTTCTATCTTTCCCACTTTCTTAACGTTCCCCATCCCAACTAATCGCTCTATTTCTCATCTAAAAAATAAAATAAAATAAAAAAACGCTACCTTTCTCCGAATGTTCTTCTTCTTCTTCTTCCTCCTCCTCCTCCTCCTCTTCTTCCTCCTCTTCTTCTTCCTCAATTTTTTTTTCTACAACACTTCCATGACCTAATCTGTTGAAAACTCTCTCAATCATTAATAATAATAATAACAAAAACAATCTCTTATAATGCTTCATCTTCCTCTTCCACACGTGTGGTACTCTTTACTGTATCAGAATGCACTCCTCTTCTGCTGTTTAAACAGACTGCTCTCAATTCGACCTTTCCTTCATACCTTGCCTAAAAAATCCAACTGTTACAGCGTTTCTTCTCTGCATTCTCTGAATTCGCCTTTATTGCATCCCTCAAGAAATGCGTTTAATCGCATAACTGACTTAAAACTTTAAAAAAAACCCAGTTTGCTATTAATGTTCACTTTCCATCAACCATTCTTTTTTCCCAACTTCAGTGCCAACTCACTCCTCTCACCCCTCACTCTCAAAGCAACCATCCCACTCTTCTCCCTCCAAGTCTCCCTCTCACCTCTCTCAAAAACTCACCCTTCACCTTTCTTCTACCATTCATCCCCCTCACTCATCCTTCCCAAAGTTCCCCCCCCCCCCATTCCCATCCACAAAGCTGCCTCCTTCCATTGCCCTCACCTCCATCTCTTCACTCCACCTCCTCAAATCCTCAGCTGCCTTCTTCCTCCTCTCTTGTCCTCCCTCTCCCCCAGCACCACAGAGACTTTTCTCCTCCTCATTCGGCCCCCTCCCCTAGCTATTCTGCAATCCCCCACACTCTTTCAACAACACTCCTTACCTCCCCCCCCTCGTCACTTGTCCTAACCTCTCCCTACCCCCACCCCCTGCACCCAAAGCCTCCTCCCCCACCTCGTCATTAAAAGTATGGACCTCAAATATCCGGGGCCTTCGCTCAAAGCTTTCAGATCTTTCCATACAGGTTACTGTTCCACCCAACACTCATTACTTTTCCACCCAACTCACCCTTAAACTTACAAATAACCTTTTCATTCTTTTTTGAAAATAACTCGCTCTTCTTACTAAAATTACTTGTATCATATACTCCAATATTTTTCTTCATATCTTTATGAACATCATCAGTTTTTATATCTAGAAGAAAACTATCAGTGTCCACATACAACAATGAAACATTTTCACCATACTCTTTCTTTAAGTCATTATACAAATAATCATACATCAATATCTTTGATAAATCAAGAACTGCTGTTCCAACATAAATTGGTTTATCCATTACAATACTTTCCTTTTCCATATGAATAGCAGAAAAGTTCTCTGAAAAAAACTTCTTCTCTCTCAAAACTTGGTTTATTTATCAATCCAGAAGCTTCTTTCCAAGATGTTGCAAATCTAATGTTTTGCCTGTTTCTAACATTTTCCATCGTCTTTCCAAATGCAGCATTATCATTAATTTATAAAAGTCATTGTCAAAATCTGTTTTTGCTTTTTTTCTACTTTTTTATTAAAATCAATATAATCCTTTAACCATCGACTTTGTTTAAATTTCGAAATCCTATGAATTTTCCTCAATCTCAACCCAGCAGATAAATATTGTCTCAAGTTCCTTTGATGTAAAACATAACTTTCTTTATCATTTAATGTTGTAAGTTGTTTTTCTGAAGATTTACCTTTTATATTAAATGACTGTTGGTAATCACTTAACCATTCTTTTCTTGGACTTTCTTTATTGGAGGCATAGCGTAGGTCTTTATGTTTATTATGAAGATCACTCGGGTACCTCAAATCAACCTCAAAATAATAACTTTCTTTTTCCTCATTCAATTCCTCTTGAGAAGAAATAGCAATATTCATCAAAACCTTTTCATAATCCTTTTCTTCCACCCACTCTAATTTACCATAAGGCAGAGATTGAGACATTGCCCATCCATACAAATTATTAGCATCAAAATACATGAAATGATTATGATCTTTTTCACTATCATAATTTGGAAGATATTTATTATTTGCTTTAGCATAATTTTTTGAACATACTTGTGATGTTCCACCTCTCTTAGACTTCTCACTCATCAACAGCATATCGACATCACTGATTAAATCTATATCTTGTTTTGTCATTTTCAACATTGCACTCCAAGCTAAACCAGGAGCTGTGAAATAGTGGGCAGGATCTAATCCATAACAATTTTTATCATGACAGAGTGATCGAAAAGCCTCAAACACATCAGCTTACAATAAAACATCTGTTTTTAGATAAAAATCATGATATTCTCCAAGGTTCTTTATCTTAAATATTTTCCAAATTTCTTGTGCATGTTTATATTCCTTATCACTTATCTCTTCTTCATAAAGGTTATTATAGAAACTTTCTTTTGAAGGAAGTTGTGTTTCTTTAAATCTCATAAATGAATCCATACAATCATAAGGATAAATTCCCTCACTTGTAAGAATTTTCTCTTTACTTTGAATTTCATTCCTTGTTTGAATTCAATTCTCATTAGAATTCCCTCTTTAATCAAAATTTCATCTATAATCAGAATTTCCTCTTTTGTTAGAATTTCATTGATTGTTTGAATTTTCTTTATAATTAGAATTTCTTCTTCAGTTAGAATTTCTTCATTAATTTCCTCATTAATGAGAATTTCCTCTTTACTTTGAATTCTCTCTTAAATCTGAATTTCCTCTTTCGTTGGAATTCCCTCTTTAATCAGAATTTGATCAATAATCAGAATTTCATTAATTGTTCGAATTTTCTTTATAATTTTAATTTCATCTTCTTCTTCTTCTTTCGGCTGCTCCCATTAGGGGTCGCCACAGCCGATCATCCATATGATCCGCATTGTGATTTGGCACATGTTTTACACCGGATGCCCTTCCTGACGCAACCCTGGTCATCTCTTACGACACAGGGATATGGTACACCAATCTTAACCGGGGTATACACCGGCCCAGTACACTGGTACTCATTTCGCCGACCTCGGAAGGATGACAGGCTGAGTCAACCCCCTGGTGTATTAATTCAGTGGCCCAACGGGGCTTGAACTCAGGACCTTTTGGATCCCAAGCCGTGCCCTAACCAATGTGCCAACACCAGGCTTCATAATTTGAATTTCATCTTCAGTTAGAATTTCTTCATTAATTTCCTGATTCATTAGAATTTCCTCTTTACTTTGAATTCTCTCTTTAATCTGAATTTCCTCTTTAGTTGGAATTTACTCTTTTGGAAAGAATGAATTAAGATTTGGAAAAGAGCCCACGGAGCTTATATTTGATGCAAGGTTGGCTAGTGGTGTTCCCATAAACTTGTAAGAATCTAGAAACCTAATAAGAGTTAAAGGTTTTGTGAATATCATTTTTGTAAATGAAATATACTTTTGACTTGTGTTTGTTATGGCAGAAATATTTCCTGGTGTTTTTGAAAGTTCATTTTTAAATAGATGTGTATCATAGTTGGCGCTGTTGTGAAGAAAGACTGGAATAAAAGAAGGAAATTTATAATTAAGATTACAACAGGAATGAGCGGGACCTCTATATTTACCAGTAAGATGACAATGATCCCAAACTTTGGCCTCTCCCTCAATTTCCTCCTCACAAATATGGCAGATATTGTTCTTTCCAAATTCTAATTTTTCTTCTTCGGTTATTTTCATCAGTTCATTTGTTTCTTTTATTAATTTAGTTAGTCTTATACAATCCTTTTCTAATCGTTTTACAAACTTGTGAAGCTTTTTTTTCACTATAATGTTCAAGTTTATTCTACTTTTCTCCAACAGATGATTTGATATAATAACAGAAACCACAAGGAATATGTTTTTGATATTTATTTGTATATGATTCTTTTGGATTAGGAGAAGCAGTATTTAACTTTTTAAGGATACATTCAAAATCAGCCTATATCACAAATGGGTGCATGATAGATTTATCATAATCTTCAAAAGAAATCTTTTCACCAGGTTTAGGCATTGTAATTACAGCTGATTTATGATTGCTAAAATATTTGAATGTTGTTCTAATCGTTCTTTTGTATGAAATGAATTAAGACATCGCTTACAAGGATATATTTTGTTTGCTTTTCTGAATACCTGAGAAGAGATTAATCTTGATAAATTATTGATGTATGTATAATGTGAATTCTTTCCAACACTAAAATATAAAAGATCAATGTGTGTTTCTTCATTTTTATAGTTGTTTGAAATCTTTAATACCTGAACTTTATTCTCTCCAGTTAATCCATATACATTAATAGAAAGCTTATTCTTTTTCTCAAATTTAGGAATATCTGTTGGTGGCATTGGGATTTTAAAATCTTTAATGTCCAAGGTATTCTCATATTTCATATATTGTTTTACTCTTTCTGAATTACAATTTGGTGGATGTAAGTGAGCAAGAACAGACCAGAGAAAACATTTATTATCATTGTTCTTAATATTAACAACTGCCTTCTTTAGTTTTATTTCTTTTGGTAATTCAATATAAGAAGCTAAAACAGGGTCTGATTTTAGAATGTGTATGTATAAAAAGATGATTTTTAAAATGTTAAATCCACTTCTTACCACTGTATTATCAATATCCTCCTCTTGTCTTGGTAGTTCTTCATGAACCCCACTATTCAAAAAATCTTGAAATGATGTTATAAAATGAAGATCTGTTCTCATATAAGGAGTTTGTTCTTTATCTTGTCTTTTCATATTCATTTTCACTCCCATATAAAACTTTAAAGTTTTCATTTCTTTTAATGTCTTTTTAATAACTTTTTCAACATCACGTTTCATTATTTCAGTTGATTCAGCTATTGATGATGGACCGGGTTCTCCAAATTGAAAAATCCTTATTTTAATATGATTCTTAAAAGCTCCATCAGTGTTTTCAATATCATAGTCTCCCTTTACTTTAAACTAATTATTCTTTTGTTTTTATGATTGAAGGTGCTTCTTATAACTTCTCTTCAAAACATCCTTTGAACACATATCACAATGTTTTGTTTCCAACTCAAGAGGAGATATTTGATAAAATAGATTAAATGTGTGTTTGTTGGTTTGAAGCTGTTTTTTATTATATTTATATTCGTGATTTAAAACATCGCAGTACGTTGTATTCACCATATTTATATAATAAAACTTTGTTTAAACTAAAATTTTCTTGATGAAAATTTCGTTTAATTTATAGTTGAATCTGTGCTAAAACCATTTTATCCTCCAACTTTTTTCACTTAATAAATACTATGTTTCAAGACACAAACGAAAAGTTTCAATAAATCCCATCATTTGTTAAAGATACTGAGAAATATGTCAAGGATGAAAAATTGAACAAAGATAAATATAACAACTGTTGGATAAAAACAATAATGGTGGATAAGATGAGTTCTTCAATTTCCTTCAGTGGAAGGGCTTTTAGTATACCTGGAAGAACATCAATTAAAGTATCTCTAACAAAAGTTTCTCCTCTCTTTCTGGTAATATATTCAAAACTAGAAAAAGCAATGAAACAAGAAAAAGTTTCAAATAATAAAAAAAAACTTATGGATGAAGCTTTAGAAAGAAAAGATAAGACCATCTGTAATATGCAAGGAGAAATTTGTATTTTTTCAACAACCCTAAAGATGTAAATCCTGATGAAATAAAGGATGTTAATATATCGGGTGAAATTCCATTTCCTTCATTTCGTTCAATAGTAATTAAGGATCATTTCGTTCAATAGTAATTATGGATCATTTTAAAATTACCTTTGATAGAAAAAATGTTGTAGTTGAATCTGGTAATGAAAAAAAGTATATAGATATTGATGGTAATGTTATTTCTACTAATTAAATATGAGTCAATATTCAACTGAAGATTTGGAAGATTATGAGAGTGATTATGATACCGATAGTGATGAAAGTAGTTTTGTAGATTATTCCGAAGATGAATTTTAGTTTGAGTAAAGTTTTACTTTATAAATATGCTGGATTTTGAGTCTCTTGAATTCCCTTATTCTCCAAATGACAAATTTGAGAATTGTCCTTCGTATGAAAGACGGGGATTAAACACAGAGTCAAAAGCCTAAAACAATGTATATTCTGTGATTATCTTCGCAGGAATGATAATAAAAATATAAAAAGGAAAATAATTGTTTTAGATTTACACCAAAAATGAATTACTTTATAAGATTGATAAGAGAAAGGAATGTAAAATATGAGTGTGATAAAACACCTTTCCTTACAAGGGAAGAAACGGAACGTATTAGAGAAATGTTCAAAGGATTGTTGTTATATATTATTCAAGATTGTCATTTTCCGGGAAATATCAACACACGATATTGTATATTAATAATGGATTATCTTGAAATTAAACCTGAACTTAGGATAAAATATAGAGTTTCTGAAAAAGCCAATAATAAATTAAATTACCTGTTTTCCAAATATATAAATGAATGATTTTTTACCCATTTGGGAAAATAAGATAAAATTTAACAATCATAAAAATCTTCCAAATTCATTAAGACGTCTCATAGTTGGTTCAAGCGGATGTGGAAAAACCTGCTTACTTTTGAAGATGCTCCGGACTCCCAACTTTTTAGATTATGATAATTTAATAATTTTCACAATTATTCACAATAATTTTCACAAATAATTTCACAATTTCACAATAATTTTCACAATAATTTCACAACAAGCGACCACACATCTTCATTCCCATACCCACGACAACTTGACCCAACAAAAGAATATGAGGCATCTGTATTGTCCATGGAAACTTATAATACCTTATTCAATATAAATGAGAAAAATGACAAGTTTAGCTATAATCCGGGAAGTGGATACAAAAGTATAACAGTCTCACCCGGAGCATATGAGATTTCTCAAATATCTTCCGAAATTGTTCGTCATATGAAAGAACAGGGTGATGAACCAAAAAATATTGTCATAGATATTCAAAAACATACTTCAAAATCAACGATTAAACTTAAAAATATCTACATGGTTGATTTCACAATTGATAATTCATTTAGAGAGTTATGGCTTTCTCCTCAAAAAAGATTGAAACTAATGGGACGTTTTACATTGATAATGTCATTCAAATAACCTCAAGAATAAATTCGGTATTCATTCACTGTGATTTGATTGATAGTGCTTATGATGATGGAATAAAAACAAATACAATATTTTCATTCAGCCCATACTCTACCCCAATTGGTTATAAATTCAAGATGGAACCCAAAAATCTGGTTTATATCCTTGTGTCAGGAAAAACCTTACACAGAGTACATTTTAGGATAACCGACCAAGATAATCGTATGATTTCTTTTAATGGAGAAGTTATAACCATCAGAATTCACCTTCGTGAAGTTTTACAATAAATAAATAAATACGTTGGTTATTGTGAGGTAACACGAATTGGGAAAATATAAAATAATTACAGGGGATGGGATGTTCCTTTCCCATACTACAAGGGTGAAGGTATGTATCTTGGTAGAGGATACTATAAACCTAAGAGACAAAGGGGTGTCGGACATCAATTTAGAGGAGATGGGATAATTGGTACTCCAATGGGTATCGGTTCAACTATTCTTAAACATAAAGACTTAATTGATTCAACTGCTTCTGCTGTGGGAAATGTAGCAGGTGCTGTAAAGAGCATAAAAGATGACCAAAAGGAATCTCATAAATTACAAGCAATAAAAGACATTAAGAAAGGCAAAAGTAAGTTGTCTCCCCAAGAACGACATAAAATAATTCAAATACTTGGGTCAGGGTTTCAAAAATTTTCACATCTTTTTTCCTAAATAAATACAAGTATGGAAGCAATTGATAGTATCTATGATTGGGATGAAGCATTGTCATCTCAAACTCCACGAATAAAGAAGATTACTTCAAGGTAAATGCAATAACTGGAACAGACTGGAATGTAAATGTGACAAAAAATTTTGAAATAAATAATCAACAAACTTATTTGAATCTATCCGAAATTTTCTTGTTGTGTAAATTTACATTCACTCAGGCTGGGAATAACACAAACGCTGCACTCGTAAATGATTTCTTCTGGAAAATGTTTGTTAGTGTTCGTTTGTACATTGGAACACAAGAACTTGAAGCGGTTGATTATGTCTCTGCTGTGTCTGAAATGATAAAATTTACACTCTATACATTCAGTGATAGAATGGGAAAGGGGTCTGTCGAAGGTTTTATTCCTGATATGTCAACGGGAACAACCACAGACCCTGGATAAACTCAAAGGAAAAGAATGTATACTGATGATACAAAAGCAGTTAATAGTTTTACTGTGGCAGTTCCTCTTTAAGGTATATTTGGATTTTGTGATCATGATAAAGTTGTGTATGGTCTTAAAATTAGATTTCAACTACAAAGGAAAGATAATGAAAATAGATTACTTTTTGGTGTTGGTAGTGCTTTTGGTGATCAGAATAAATTTGTAATTGATGAAATGAGTTGGTATATTTGCGAATATACTCCTAATCTTAAAACAGAAGAGATGTTGAACAGAAGACTTAACTCAAAGAAACCACTCAGTGTATCATACCTCAAAAGAAGATGTCACGTTAAACGAAACCAAACCACTTACACGTGGAATTTGGGTGTTCTGGAAGGAAAGCCACGATATCTGTGGATCATTTTTTTTTTTTAAACTAGATGGTGATACTGCTACTGCTAAGAATAATGCTAAGGTGAAACAAATTCGCGTTTCTCAAGATGGAACATTTTATCCACGAGATAGATTGGAAATTAATTGGGAAAAAAAGATTTTGCTGAAGCATACAAGCCTTAGAAAAAGTTGTGTGAGAGTAATGGATATAAAGAACCTATTTTGGATGTGACAGCATTGAAAAGTTTCTTTACAATCTATGCATTTGACCTGAGTGCTCAAGAGGAAACTATCAAGTCTAATCGAGTGGATACTTCCCTATCCATTGAAAGAGCTGAGAGTGAAGAAGTTGATACATATTGTTTGCTTTTGGAAGAAACAGAATTACAGATTAATACAGATAATGGTGTTATGATTAGTCTCACGTAATTTTTTGTTAAATAAATGAGTGGCAAAGTACCAACTGGGGTATATGTTAATCAAATCAATCTTCATAAACTCTCGTCTTGTGTTCAAAATCAAAAGCCTTGTATGATTAACGTTAATACAATTCAGAGAAAAGGAGCAGTCAGAATTGATGTTTTGCTCATGAGAGAACAGGTTAAAATCTTGAACGATACTGGCTCACTTCAAATTAAAATGTCAAAACCAATGCTGAAAAAATATTCAATAAGAGAGACGAGTGGAGGAATTCTCCCATTTCTAATTACTCTATTTGCTGGTTTAAGTGCGGCTGGAGCATTGACGGGTGGTATTTCAACAGCGGTGAAAGCTTCCAACGAAAGGAAGGCTCAATTCCGCGCTCAAAATTAATTGGAAAGACATAACAAAGAGTTGGAGAAAGAAATTATTGGAAGTGGTGTAATTGTAGTTTTTGCTGAAAAACTTGAAAGTCTGCCTAATAAAGCAAGATTGTTAGTTGGAGATATGCTTTCTTCTATTGCACAAGCAGGTGTAAAATTAACTAAAAGCGGTAATGGATTATATCTTTCTAATAAATAAATGAGCGTTGATGAGTGGTTTGAAGAATTTGGAAAGAATACAACATCAAATGAACAGCTTGTCAAATATTTTAAGAAATTAAAAATTCATAATGTGGTTATTTGTATGAGAGATGAATGAACAAAGATGCCCAAACATACAAAGAATATTATTATGAACTTTGAAGATAATAATGGGAACGGTTCTCATTGGGTTTGTATTTTCAATAGTCAAGACAAATATTATTTTGATAGTTTTGGTCTTGCACCACCTGTTGAAGTCATAAAATTCTTACAGAATGGTGTTTATCAAACATTTCAAGTCCAATAATTAAATTCCAAGTGTTGTGGTCAATTATGTTTATATGTGTTATTTCAACTCAAAAAGAGTTATGTGTGTAATAATAATAATTATGTCTATATGTGTTATGTGTGTGATAATATAACAGGGAGCATAATCAACCCTAACCCTCACATTCAAAATCTCAACCCCAACGCAAACCCGCCTTCACCCTCACATTCAAAATCCCAACCCCAATGCAAACCCGCCCTCACCCTCACATTCAAAATCCCAACCCCAACGCAAACCCGCCCTCACCCTCACATTCAAAATCCCAACCCCAACGTAAACCCACCCCAACCCTCACATTCAAAATCTCAACCCCAACTCAACCCTCGCCCAACACAATATCTTTTTTTAAAACACGTATTTCAACAATATATATTTTTTATGTTTTTTTTCTCTTCTTCCAATTCTGTTTTTTAAGGCTTTCAAGTTTGATGAAGTAGAAAGCGGGAGTAAGAACCTTCCTGCATCTTCTTCCCAGAACTAACAGTATATTTTTTAATGTTTTTTTTTCTCTTCTTCCAATTCTGTCTTTTAAGGCTTTCAGGTTTGATGAAGTAGAAATGGGGAGTAAGAACTTTCCTGCACTTTCTTCCAAGAACTTTCTTGATATTGCTCTCATCAAGCATCATCCAACAAAGAACTACCTCGATAGGTTTAGATCCCAAAGAGTCTTCATGGTGGAAACCACATTTCAAGTCTCCAAAATATACCCAACTTTCCAAGTCTCCAGGTGTAACCACATTCCTGTTGAGTTTCCAAGATATGTATCACATTGTGAGTTATCAAACCAGAACCCACATTTCAAGTCTCCAAAATATAACCATCTATCCAAGACTCCAAGGTAGAATCACACTTTCCAGAAATATTGTGGGTTTCGGTGATAGATCTCACATAATATAACTGTGGATCATCAAGGAAAACTCCATTTTTCCAATTTTTTTGGGTTTCGGTGATTGATCTCACATAGTGTAACTATGGATCACCAAGGAAATCTCCATTTTTCAAAATGTCTGAAATTTGTGAGTCTCCAAGGAAGGTTGTATACTGAGAACCATCTTGGCAGAACCCTTTTCCCGACTCTTAAAGGTAGTTATTTAAACCATCAAGGCAAACTCATTTACTGATTTTTTTTTCAAAATTTGTGAGTCTCCAAGGTAAAACTTGTATTCTGGCTCATCAACGTATGACTTGTTCAGTGGGTATTGTCTTGATAACTCACAATGAGTACTATTGCTGTAAAACTCTTTTTCAGGATTTTGCTGGTCTCCAAGGTGCAACTCTTTGGTTGGGTCATCAAGGACGAGCTCATTCTGTGGGTCTTGGTCGCTCATAAGGTCTTCAACCAAACGGACAATTTCGTCCCAAGTTGTGGCAAAAGCAGTATTTTTTGCATGTTTAGGCACGTTTGTTAATTCATCTTTCATACAAATAACCACATTATGAATTTTTAATTTCTTACAATATTTGACCAGTTGTAAATTTGATGTTGTATTCTTTCCAAATTCTTTAAACCACTCATCAATGCTCATTTATTTATTAGAAAGATATAATCCATTACCCCTTTTAGTTAATTTTACACCTGCTTGTGCGATAGAAGAAAGCATATCTCCAACCAACAATCTCACTTTATAAGGCAGATTTTCAAGTTTTTCAGCAAAATCTACAATTACACCACTTCCAATAATTTGTTTCTCTAACTCCTTTGTTGTCTTTCCAATTATTTTTGAGCCCGGAGTTGAGACTTCCTTTCGTTGGAAACTTTCACCGCTGTTGAAATACCACCCGTCAATGCTCCAGCCGCACTTAAACCAGCAAATAAAGGAATTAGAAACGGGAAAATTCCTCCACTCGTCTCTCTTATTGAATATTTTTTCACCATTGGTTTTGACATTTTAATTTTAAGTGAGCCAGTATCGTTCAAGATTTTGACCTCTTCTCTTGTGAGCAAAACATCAATTCTTACTGCTCCTTTTCTCTGAATTGTATTAACGTTAATCGTACAAGGCTTTTGATTTTGAACACAAGATGATAGTTTATGAAGATTGATTTGATTAACATCTACCCCAGTTGGTACTTTGCCACTCATTTATTTCACAAAAAAATTACGTGAGACTTATCATAACACCATTATCTGTATTAATCTGTAATTCTGTTTCTTCCAAAAGAAACAATATGTCTCAACTTCTTCACTCTCTCCTCTTTCAATGTATGGAGAAGTATCCACTCGATTACACTTTATAATTTCGTTTTGAGCACTCAGATCAAACGCATAGATTGTATACAAACTTTTAAATGCTGTCATTTCCAAAATAGGTTCTTTATTTCCATTACTTTCACACACCTTTTGGTAAGACTTGCATGCTTCAGCATAACATTTTTTTCCCAATTAATTTCCAATCTATCTCGTCGATAAAATGTTCCATCCAGAGAAACACGATGTTGTTTCACCTTAGCATTATCACTCAATGCATTATTGTTGTCAGTAGCAGTATCACCATCTGGTTTTTTAAAAATGATCCACAGATATCGTGGCTTTCCTTCCAGAACACCCAAATTCCACGTGCAAGTGGTTTGGTTCAGTTTAACATGTTGACATCTTCTTTTAAGGTATGATGCATTGCGTGGTTTCTTTGAGTTAAGTCTTCTTACAACATCTCTTCTGTTTTAAGATTAAGAGTATATTCACTAATATACCAACTCATTTCATCAATTACAAATTTATTCTGAGCAACAAAAGCACTAGCAACACCAAAAAGTAATCTATTTTCATGATCATTCCTTTGCAGTTGAAATCTAATTTTAAGACCATACACAACTGTATAATGATCACAAAATCCAAATATTCCTTTAAGAGGAACTGCCACAGTAAAACTATTAACTGCTTTTGCATCATCATTATACATTCCTTTCCTTTGACTATATCCAGGGTCTGTGTTTGTTCCCATTGACATATCAGGAATAAAACCTTCGACAGCCCCCTTTTCCATTCTATCACTGAATGAATATAGTGCAAATTTCATCATTTAAGGTACAGCAGAGACATAATCAACCTCTTCAACTTCTCATGTTCCAATGTATAAACGAACACTGGCAAATATTTTCCAGAAGAAATCATTTACGAGTGTAGCGTTTGTGTTATTCCCAGCCTTAGTGAATTGAAATTTACACAACAAGAAACTTTCGGATCGAATCAAATAAGTTTGTTGATTATTTATTTCAAAACTTTTTGTCACATTTACATTCCAGACTGTTCCAGTTATTTCATTTACCTTGAAGTAATCTTTTTTAGTGGAGTTTGAGATGACAATAGTATCATCAAAATCATAGATACTATCAATTGTTTCCATACTTGTATTTATTTCGGAAAAAAGATGTTAAAACTTTTGAAACCCTGACCCAAGTATTTGAATTATTTTCTGTCGTTCTTGGGGAGACAACTGAGTTTTGCCTTTCTTAATTTCTTTTATTGCTTGTAATTTATGAGATTCCTTTTGGGCATTTTTTGTACTCTTTATTGCACCTGCTACATTTCCCACAGCAGAAGCAGTTGAACCAATTAGGTTTTTATGTTTAAGAATAGTTGAACCGATACCCATTAGAGTATCAATTTTCCCATCTCCTCTAAATTGATGTCCGACACCCCTTTGTCCCTAAGGTTTATAGTATCCTCTACCAAGATACATACCTTCACCCTTGTAGTATGGGGAAAGAACATCCCATTCCCTGTAATTATTTTATATTTTCTCACCTCGTGTTTCTTCACAATAACCATCGTACTTCTTGATTGGAAAATTACACTGAGGTGAATTCTGATGGATATAACTTCTCCATTTAAAGAAATCATACGATTTTCTTGGTTGGTAATCCTAACATTTACTCTGTGTATGGTTTTTCCTGACACAAGGAGACAAACAAGATTATTGGGTTCCATATTGAATTTATAACCAATTGGGCTTGAGTATGCACTGAATGAAAATATTATATTTGTTCTTATTCCATCATTATAAGCACCATCAATCAAATCACAGTTAATTATTACCGAATTTATTCCTGAGGATATTTGAATGACTTTATCACTGTAAAACATCCCATTAGTTTCAATCATTTTTTGGGAGAAAGCCAATAACTCTCAAAATGAATTATCAATTGTGAAATCAACCTTGTAGTTATTTTTAAGTTTAATCGTTGATTTTGAAGTATGTTTTTGAAATTCTATAACAATATTTTTTGGTTCATCACCCTGTTCTTTCATAAGACGAACAATTTCATAAATCTCATATGCTCCGGGTGAGACTGTTATCGTTTTGTATCCACTTCCCGGATAATAATTAAACTTGTCATTTTTCTTGGTTATATTAAATAAGGTATTATAAGTTTCCATGGACAATAAAGATGCCTCATATTCTTTTGTTGTGTCAAGTTGTAGTGGATATGGGAATGAAGATGTGTAGTCGCTTGTTGTGAAATTAAAGCTAAGGTTTGTGCTTCTCATCTTATTTAATATGAGATAAAATGTCTTTGTATTGGCATTTATTAATTATTTTCATGTTCATCAAATGGTCTTAAATGGCTGATGCTTCATTAAAACAATTGTTATTTCCAGCCTTCTTACTACCTAACAACAATAATAGTCTATTAACTAATTGTGATGGGTCATTTGGAAGAAAACTCACACCTGAACCAAGGATACTTGTTCTGAACCAAGGATACTGAATAATGTGTTTATACCTGAACCTGAACCAAGGATACTGAATAATGTGTTTCTCCTTCTCATTCTTCCTACTTTTACAAGAAAGACGAACCCTATAATTAAGAGAGTCCAGCAGATCAGTATATACTCTATCATCATTATTTTTCATATCCAATGGTTTATCAATATACTTTTATTCATCCCTCACAGTTGAGCCTTGTCTTCCATCTTTTGTGAGAAGAAACATTAATCTCGGAGTTAGTTTAACAGGAGGTTGAGCAGAACTAAAGAACCTTAATTCATCATTAAATATCAATACCTTTTCTTGAACAAGATGAAATATTGCTGGTTGTTCTGTTGGAATGAGTCCTGCTTTGGTTTTTGATTCCGCTGAATATTCATTGTTTTGAAGAGCATTCACAATATAATCAGGGGGTTGATTAATCTCTTCAAGTTGTTGAAATAATCCTTCATCATCATATTCTAATTCTCCTATATGATCGAATTCTTCCTCTGTCATTTGACTGAAATCTTTTAACATTTGAAGTTTTTTAGGAGTATATTCTATTGTGTGAACTGTGGAAACATATATAATTTTTTTCTTGGGAAGTTTATAAAAGTGAATTAAAAAATTCTCTTGTTTTCTTTCAAATTTTTCTTCACCCGTTAGTTTCTGTCTGCGTTTCTTCTTTATGTCTTCCTGTTGTTTTACAACTTTTGAAACCAACTCTTGATGTTCCTTAAATCTTCTTGCTCTTTCTTTCGCATCCATTTATTTGTTGGAAAATATCATTTAATGAATTGTAAAGATCAACAGGGAATTTTTCCTTTTCTTCATCATTAAAGCAGATGTGTTCAAATAAGTCCTTTCTTTAAATATTTCATCAATTTCTTTATTAACATTAATATGAGTTGTAATTTCTTCTTAACTAATACCTGTATCTCTGCTTTTCATACGTCTGCATTGAGTTTCTTTGTCAACATCAAAACCGAATGATAAAATCTTAACCCCACTCAGATGTTTAATAATTTGTTTCATTCCTTCTGGATTAGTTTTTCCTATCCCAAGACCACAGATTTTAGTTTCTTTAACTCACTCTTACAATGTGAATATTTTGTTGTACTAAGAGAAACCTCCTCAAATATTTGACCTTCATTCCTCAATCGCATGTCTTCCTCCACTGAAATATAGTGATAATCTTCACCTTTTACTTCTCCAGGTCTTATTGCTCCAGTTGTTGTTGATACCATGCATATCACGGGGTGTTTTTTAAAGTAAATTTACAATATTCTCATTTGTACTATACAAGAACCTTGATTTATGAAAGTTTTTTTCCAGAAGCAGATTTACCAAAAACATTTATAATTGTGGTTGTCATTTATATATGCAATAGTTTATAAAATAAAAAAGAAATCCCTGAATATCTCATCTTGTTTCACAACAATATATTTATATTTTTCAGTCGTGTGCTTCATATAATCCCCAAATTCCTTTTTACGACATAATGTTGAACAATTATCTCTCCAAAAATTGTTTATATCTATTGAATTTCACTTGAATAAAATAAAAGTATTAGCATTGTTTCTGATGGAACGACAAGGAAGTTGAAAGTATGATTGACTAAGATAAATACAATTACAAGAAGAATGTCTCCCTCTTGTGTAGCAGCTGTCCATTACCGTTTGGTTTCTCTCATTAGCACAATCATCAAAGATAACGAGGTTCTTTTTTTATTTATCCAAATCTTGGGGAGAAGGTATATCATCCGTATTATCACTGAGAATACAAGTTATCGGTTTTGATTTCTTTTTATATCTCTTTGTATCACAAAATAGTTGCATTATACATTCAATGTTATAATCATTTAGATTGTTTTGAAGTTTAAAGAAACCGATTATATCTTCTTTTTGAAGACCAGCATTAAAACCTTGTGAGAGTAGTTGATACTCTGGTTGAAAACTCGACTTTGTGAAAATTATTAAACTATCATAATCTAAAAAGTTGGGAGTAAGGAGCATCTTTAAAAGTAAGCACGTTTTTCCACATCCGCTTGAACCAACTGTGAGACATGTTAATGAATTTGGAAGATTTTTATGGTTGTTAAATTTTATCTTCTTTTCCCAAATGGGCAAAAAATCACTCATTCATATATTTGGAAAACAGGTCATTTAATTTATTATTGGCTTTTTTAGAAACTCTATATTTTATCCTAAGTTCGGGTTTAATTTCAAGATAATCCATTATTTTATTCATACAATATCTTTTGTTGATATTACCCTGAAAATGACAATCTTGAAAAGTATATAACAACAATCCTTTGAACATTTCTCTAATACCTTCAGTTTCTTCCATTGTAAGGAAAGGTTTGTGATCGCCCTTACACTTTACATTAATTTCTCGAAACAATCTTGTAAAGTAATTCATTTTTGGTGTAAATCTAAAAGAATTATTTCCCTTTTTATATTTTTTATTATCATTAATTAGAAGATAATCACAGACTTTTCATTGTTTATAGGCTTGTGACTGTGTTTAATCCCACTCTATCACATGCAGGACAATTCTCAAATTTGTCATATGGAGAATCAGGTAAGTCAAGAGGCTCAAAATCGAGTAAACTATTCATATTTAAAAAGTAAAACCTTACTTGAATTAAAATTCATCTTCAGTATCATCTTCGGTACTTTCGAAGTCATCTGTAAAACTACTTTCATAACTATTGTTTGAACACAAACTCTCGGTATCATAAGTATCATTTGAATGCAAACTCTCAGTATCATAACTGTCATCATTCTCATAATCTTCAAAATCTTCAGTTGAATAATGACTCCTATTTAATGAGTCGAAAAAAACATTACCATCTTTATCTATATACTTTTTTCATGAACAGATTCAATGACTACATTTTTAATATTAAAGGTAATTTTAAAATGATCCTTCACTACTCTTGAATGAAATGTCATTTCACCTGATATATTAACATCCTTTCTTTCATCAGGATTTACATCTTTAGGGTTGTTGAAAAAAAAAAATTCTCCTTGCATATTACAGAGGGTCTTATCTTTTCTTTCAAAAGTTTCATCTTTTTTGATTTTTCTTTTTTGCTACTTTTTCTAGTTTCATTGCTTTTTCTAGTTTTGAATATATTGTCAGAAGGAGAAGCGAAACTTTTGTTAGAGATACTTTAATTGATGTTCTTCCAGATATATTAAAGCCCTTCCACTGAAGGAAATTGAAGAACTCATATTATTGACCATAATTGTTTTTATCCAATAGTTGTTATATTTATCTTTATTCAATTTTGCATCCTCGACATATTTCTCAGTATCTTTAGCAAAAGAAGAGATTGATTGAAAGTTGTCTTTTGTGTCTTGATACATTGTATTTATTAAGTGAAAAAAAGTTGGAGGATAAAATGGTTTTAAGCACAGATTCACCTCGAAATGAAACGAAATTTTCATCAAGCAAATTTAGTTTAATTAAAGTTTTATTATATAAATATGGTGAATACAACGTAATGCGATGTTTGTAATCATGAATATAAATATAAAAAAACACCTTCAAACCAACAAACAAACATTCAATCTCTTCAGACAAATATCTCCACTTGACCAAGAAACAAAACATTGTGATAGATGTGATAATGATATTCTTAAAAAGAATTATAAAAAACATCTACAATCACGCAAACATAAGAATAATGAAGAAAGGGAGGGCGCCCCTAAATTCTCGTTTAGTTTGGATTCAAGCGTTTGGACATCGGGATTGCAGCTCTCTCTGAGGTTCGGAGACCGGATTGCGGCGAGATAATGGTGGGTGGTTACACCTACTATTGGTCTGGTCGCTCTGATGGTTACCATACCCAAGGAGTTGCTGTAGCTGTGTCCAATAAGCTGACCCCAATGATAATTGAGGTAACACCGGTCAACGAGCGTATTATGAGATTTAGGATTCGTCACTCCTTAGGTGTCATTTCCCTGGTCTCTGTTTATGCTCCGACTGAGGCGAGTGATCTCACCGTGAAGGATGCATTCTACGCCACACTCGAGTCTGTGGTTGATCAGTGCCCCAGACGAGATACACTTCTAGTCTTGGGGGATTTCAATGCATCGACTGGAACTGATAGGGACGGTTATGAGGTGTGTGTTGGTCCCCATGGGTCAGGAACTATGAACCAGAATGGCACTAAGTTCCTTGACTTTGCAAGAAGTCATGGACTTAGGGTGGCTGGTTCATGGTTTCAGCGCCCACAAGCTCATCGCTGGACTTGGTATTCCAATGCTGGCGGTGTGGCAAAGGAGATTGACCATGTCCTCATTGATGGTCGTTGGAGGATGATCCAGAACTGCAGGGTCTACCGGAGTGCTCAGTTCCTCAATACTGACCAGAGGCTTGTTGTAGCAACTCTAAAGCTGCACCTTAAATCCTGGAGAATGGTACCATCCCAGCCGAGGCTGGATGTTGCCAAGCTCAGGGATGAGAGAGTAGCTGAGGAGTTTGCGAACAGGCTGAGTGGACACTTGGGGGGTCTGGGTGCTTTGGGGGGTCCTGAAGAGTTGTGGAGCGCCTTCAAGACCACCGTCCTTCATGTTGCCGGTGGATGCCTTGGAGCTCACCGCAGGGCAAAGAAGAATTTTGTCTCTCAAGGGACACTGGATACCATTGACCAGAGTCGCAGGGCCAGGCTGAATGGCAGAGCTGAGCTGTTCAGGGAGCTGAGGCGTAAAACTGTACGTGCACTGAGGGTGGACAAGGAGGCCTATGTGCGAGGAATCTGTGAGGGGGTAGAGCATCACCTGTGGACAGGTGATTCTCGTCCCGCTTACAGGGGAATTCGCGCATTATGTTCATCCAAGCCCATCCCTCGGAGCACTACAGTTCAAGCAGAGAGTGGTAGGCTCTTGACAGAGGAGTCTGAAGTGAACGCCCGCTGGGCCAGTTACTTTGAGCGGTTGTACCAGGCTGATCCCCCAACTGTCAAGTTGGACGTCAAGGGTGTTACAATCCCTGTTGCTGACCCTCGAATCAACTGTGGTCCACCTACGCTTGTGGAAACACGGGCTGCGGTGAACCAGTTGAAACGGGGCAAAGCTCCAGGGATCTGTGGCATCCATGCCGAACTTCTCAAGGCTGGTGGAAATGCTGCACTCGTGTCGTTGCATGCAGTTTTGTGCTCTGCCTGGAACACAGGCATCATCCCAACTGACTGGAAGAGGGGCCTTGTTGTCCCTCTCTGGAAAGGGAAGGGTGATCGCCAAGACTGCAACAACTACCGAGGGGTGACGCTGCTCTCAGTGCCGGGCAAGGTCTTTGCTCGGATAATTCTCGATAGGGTTCGCCACCATCTGCTTGAGCACCAGCGTCCAGAGCAGTCAGGCTTTACACCAAAGAGGTCAACGATTGACCGTATCCTTGCACTTCGTGTCCTCACCGAACGCAAATAAGAGTTTCGGCAGGGGCTGCTTGCAGCCTATGTTGATCTCTGTAAAGCGTTCGATTCAGTGAATCGGGATGTCCTCTGGAGGATTCTTGGTCTTCGTGGGGTGCCACCAAAACTGATCGATCTGATGTCTGAACTCTACTCTGGTACTGAGAGTGCTGTGAAGTGTGGTGGTACCATCTCTGACTTATTTCCAGTTGTTACTGGAGTTCTTCAGGGATGTGTACTTGCCCCCACACTTTTCAGCACTTGTATGGACTGGATTCTAGGGAGGATGTCGGAGAGATCAAGTTGCGGTGCGTCATTTGGGAATGTCAAGATCTCGGACCTTGACTTTGCAGATGAGGCAGTCATCTTTGCGGAGACTTTAGACATCCTCTTGGGGGCCCTCGAGGTCCTGAATGAGGAGTCGGAGCCGTTGGGATTACGGGTTTCTTGGGTCAAAACTAAGATCCAGGCTTTCGGTGACATCTTGGATGCTGCTGTCCTGTCTGTGTCTGTTTGTGGTGAGGATGTTGAGGTCGTGGAGAGATTCACTTACCTTGACAGTGATATTAATGTCTCTGCTGGCTGCGAGTCAGAGGTCAATAGACGTCTGGGTCGGGCCTGGGGAGTCATGCATTCACTGGATCATGGGGTGTGGCGCTGCCGGTACCTGTGCGGGAGGACGAAAGTCCGAGTATTCAGGTCCTTGGTACTTCCAGTCTTGCTCTATGGGTGCGAGACTTGGACTCTGACCAAGGATCTGAGACGGAGACTTAATTCCTTTGGTACCAGGTCTCTTCGGAGAATCCTTGGCTATCGCTGGTCGGATTTTGTGTCCAACGAGCGGTTGCTGAGAGAGACTCGGATGAGATTTGTTACCTGCATAGTCCGTGAGCGTCAGTTGCGGCTGTATGGACATGTGGCTCGTTTTCCTGACTCTGATCCTGCTCACCAGATTCTCTCAGCGAGGGAGTCTCATGAGTGGAGGAGGCCAGTGGGTCGACCACGTGCCTCATGGTTGCAACAGGTTGACCATCATCTCAAGGAGATGGGGATGGGCCTGGCATCTGCCTGGGGGATGGCCAGACGGAGGCCCCTGGAGTACCGGCGGAAAGTGGACGCAGCGACGTGCTGTTCTGGCACATGCTCCCACACCTGACTAAATTCTCCATTGAAAACACTGATGAAGCATTTAAAGGACATATAAAAATAAGATTGTTTTGCTTTCAAGACCCCGGACCATCTTCAAACATGGAAGCTGTTGATATGGTTAAACAAAGTATTAAAACTATAATTAAAAACACATTCAGTGAAATGAAAACTTTTAAGTTTTATATGGGAGTAAAATTGAATATAGTAAGACAAGGTGATGAAACTGCTCCCTATATAAGTACAAACCCTCACTTTATCATATCATTTCAAGATTTTGTAAGATGTGATGTTTACGATGAACTCCAGAGACAAGAACAAGATGTTGATAATGCTGTCGGAGGTAGTGGATTTGCTTTGACAAAAATAATCTTTTTGGATGTACACATCTTAAAATCAGATCCTCTTCAAGCTTCTTCTTACATTCATTTACCAAAAGAGATAAAACTTAAGAAAGTGGTTATTAATATTCAAAACAAACAAAATAAATGTTTTCTATGGTCTGTTCTTGCTCGCTTCCATCCTCCACAATGGAATTCTGAAAGGGCTTAAAATTATAAGAAATACGAGAACACATTAAATGTTAAAGATTTAAAGTTTCCAATGTCATTGAGAGATATTTCTAAATTTGAGAAAATGAATAATCTATCTGTTAATGTATATGGATTAATGTATACAAACAAAGTTCAGATATTAAAAAATTCAAGCAACTATAAAAATGATGAAACACACATTGACCTTCTCTACTTTACGTCAAAGGAAAAATCACATTATGCTTTCATCAAAAATTTCTCAAATTAACCAAATCACAACTATATAAGAGAAAATGTAAAACGTATCCTTGTAAGAGATGTCTCAACTCCTTTCACACAAACCAACGATTAAATCAACATTCGAAATATTGTCGTAATCATAAATCAACTGGAATCAATTTACCAAAAGCAGGTTGAAACATATCATTCAAAGATTTTAACAAATCTATAAAACATCCGTTTGTGATATATGCTGATTTTGAAAGTATCCTTGAAAAGATAGACACCGTTTCTCCAAATCCAAATAAATCATACACAAATAAATACCAAAAACATACTCCTTGTGGTTTCTGTTATTATATCAAATCATCTGTTGGTGATGAATACAACAGGTTAGAACTTTATAGAGGAGAAGATGCCTCAGAGGAGTTTGTGAGTGGATTGTAAAAAGACTGTATAAGACGAAGATAAATAATGGTTTCAAACCTATAACCAATGTCATTAACAAAGAGAGAGAAAAAATGAATTTAGAAAGAACAGTACCTGCTCTATTTTTGAAGAGAGAATTGAGGAGTTTAAAGTTAGACTTTGACTGAATCGATCATTGTCATCTTACTGGTAAATATAGAGGTCCCGCTCATTGTTGTTGTAACATTATTTACAAACCTCCAAACTTTATTCCCGTCTTTCTTCACAACAACGCTCACTATGACACACATCTATTTATAAATGAACTTTCAAAGACATTCGGAAATATTTTCGCCATTCCAAACTTAGATCAAAAATACATCTCATTCACAAAAACAATTTTTACATTCCCCATAACCCATATCAGATTTCTTGACACATACAAGTTTATGGGAGGTTCATTATCTGAGATAGCATCAAATATTAAAAACTTACCAAATCTTAAATCATATTTCTCAAATCAAGAAGAGATTGATCTCCTATCACAAATGGGAATATATCTGTATGACTATATCGATTCATTTGAAAGGTTGAAAGCAACACAACTTCCTTCAAGGGAAAGTTTCTATGGTAAGTTGAATAAAACTCATATTTCTGATGAAAATTATAAAAAAGCTAAAAAGGTTTGGAAGAAGTTTAATATAAAGAATCTTGGGGAATATCATGATTTATATCTTAAAACTGATGTATTGTTATTAAGTGATGTATTTGAAACTTTTAGAACAGTCTGGTATAATAAAAATTCTTATGGATTGGACCCTGTTCACTCTAACACAGCTTCGGGTTTGGCTTGGAGTGCTATGTTAAAAATTACAAAACAAAATTTGGAATTAATCAGTGATATGGATATGCTTTTTGTGATAGAGAAGGCTAAAAGAGGAGGAATATATCAAGTATGTTCCAAGAGATATGCTAAAGCAAATATCAAATATCTTCCTGATTATAAAAAGAATGAGGACAACTCTTACCTGATGTATTATGATGCTAACAATTTGTATGGGTGGGCCATGTCTCAATGTTTACCTTATGGGAAACTTAAATGGGTTAAAGAAAAACATTATGAAAAAGTTTTACTTGATATTGTTATCTCCTCTCAAAAAGAATTGGATGAGGCTGAAGTTGGATTATATTTTGAGGTTGATTTAAAATACCCTGAAGAACTTCATAATAAACATAAAGACCTACACTATGCCTCCGACAAAGAAAGTCCAAGAAAGGAATGGTTAAGTGATTACCAACAGTCATTTAATATAAAAGGTAAATCTTCAGAAAAACGACTTATGGCCATAAATGCTTAAGAAAGTTATGTTTTACATCAAAGGAATTTGAGACAATATTTATCTGCTGGGTTGAGAGTGAAGAAAATTCATCGGATTTTGAAATTTAAACAAAAGTCCATGGTTAAAGAAGTATATTGATTTTAATACAAAAAGGAGAAAAAAAGCAGAATCAGATTTTGAGCAGGACTTTTATAAATTAATGAATAATGCTGTATTTGGAAAAAACAATGGAAAATGTTAGGAATCGAGAAAACATAAGACTTGCTGCATCTTGGAAACAGACTTCAAAGTTAATTAACAAACCAAGTTTTGAACGGGTGGAGGTATTTTCAGAGAACTTTTGTGCTTTTCATTTGAAAAAAGAGAGTATTGAAATGGATAAACCTATTTATATAGGAACATCAATTCTTCATTTGTCAAAGTTGTTTATGTATGACTATTACTAAAATAATTTAAATTAAAATATAAGGATAATGTGTCATTGTTATATATGGATACAGATAGTTTTATATTAGAAATAAAGACTGGGGATGAATATGAGGATATGATTGATAATATTGATATATATGATACAAGTACAGTCATGCGCTACAAGTACAGTCGGACAAGTACGACATTCCGGGCAACGACAGATCGCATATACGACGGATCTGCCAGCTCTGAAAAAAAAAAAATAGTATCTGAAAAATTCCTATCGCCGAGTGATGTAGCCGACGTAGCGCTGCCCGTCGTATAAAAATAGCACGTACAATTATGTGCACTGAACAGTACATAATACCTCATAATGATAATAAATGACAGTGTGGCACTGTTATAATGCGATCGTTGAGGTCCATAAAATGTCATCGTGAAAATATCAGGGTCATGCTAAATCGGGATTCAAGGAAATCGGCTTTCAAACTGAACAAATGTTTGCACGTTTTTCTTCTAGTAAGTAAATTACTTTTGAATTGAAGAATTCCGCGAATAAATCGTTGTTGTTAGTCAAAATTGAAACGCATTTATTTTTAGTGAAGCTTTTTATGTTATTAAAACAATCGCACTGTTCCCAAAATATATATCACAATTGAAAGGTGGTCGTTTCTTCATTTTTAAACTATAACATCGATGCAATGATTACGTATTTATAAAATCCAAACGCTATTTATTCACCTTTCTATAATCAATGCGAGAGGAGATTGTAAGCTGCTGCTAACAACACCGATGACCGTCATGAACAGCACAAATGTAAAACTAACGTGTCTTCCGTCTCTCTTGGATGTGTGTTCCAATGGCCGACAGTATTCAGGACAGTAACATGCTGTACAGGTTTGTATCCAAGGAGCAATAGGCTACACCATATAACCAAGGTGTCTAGGTTTGTGTTGGTACGATGTTCGAAAACGAAAAAAAAATAATAATGTTCGCACAACGACGACGTCGCGAAATGACGCGTTTCTCAGAACGTAACCCCGTCGTTAAGTGGTGCATGACTGTAATTATAAACCTGGTGATGTGTTGTTTTCATCAAATAACGAAAAGGTTATTGGTAAATTTAAAGATGAATTGGGTGGGAAGGTTATGAGTGAATTTATAGGATTGAGATCAAAGTCTTATGCTTTTACATATATTGACGATAATATTGAAAGGTGTAAAAAGAAGTTAAAGGGATTAAAGAAAAAATAAGTGGGGAAACAAAAAACTTTAAACATTATTTCAACTGCTTAATCTTAAAGAAGGAAGAGTGTAGAAAAATAAATGCAATAAGAAGTTATAAACATCAATTATATACAGAAGAAATAAATAAGAAAACATTAGGAGCTTTTGATGATAAAAGATATATTTTACAGAATGGAATTAATCGTCTCCCTTATGGTTATAAGTATAAGTGCTGAGGGACTACCACCGTCTTTTACTGATTTATAAATGAGAGAAGCAAGCAATAACCAATTCAAAGAGTAGAGATCTAATCAACCTTGGTACTTAAATGGAAAACATAAAGAATGCGAGAAGTATCAAATAAGTCTGATTGAAGAAATAACCAGGGTAAAAGTAGATAAAACAAATAAGCGGATAAATTTAATTACAAATAAGTTGGAGGATGTCAAGAAAAAAAAATATTCTTGAATGGACTGAAAACTTTGATGGTTATCAATTAAACAATGGAAAAACAATTTACTATAATCTCAAAATGATATGTGGCTCAGGAGGTGGTCAAACAAGAGCATTAAGAGAAATTTATCATTTTATCTCTGCTCAACAAAGATATGAAGACCAAGAACTAAGTTCCAAAATAATATTTGTGAACATACTCGATGGTGATGAATGTAATTGGAAAATTAATTTATTACCTGACGAAGAACATGGACAAATATTCATTGGCTCACTCTTTGAATGGAATGATAATATAAAAGAAATGTTGTTTTAATCAGTGTCTCAATGGGACAGAGATCTAAATTATAATCCCAATTTAAGTCAGTCCCTTAAGTTAGTCCCAATTTAACATTGGGGGGTTGGAGGGTGGAGGAGGGGAATGTGACAGAGATTAAACTCCTGGTTCGAGCTTTTGAGTCTTGAGTCAGAGAGTTTTTTTTCAATTCATTTATATTATCCCAGTCTCCTATTTAGGGGTTTAGGGGTTAAATAAGAGTTTTTTCCCTCATTCATTTGCATAGGAGGGGGGTAAATGGGGAGAAAATCAGACTCCTGTTTCGGGCTTTTTAACCTTAAATCAGAGTTTCCCCCTTTTCCCCCATTCATTTGAATGGCTGCACTAGAAGCCCCATGAATCTACTACTTACACATATGATATATACACATATGATATATCCACATATGTTAATGTGGAAGAAATAATTATATTTAATGTATTCGAAATTGTAATTGTGCTGGTGTTTTATAAATTTAATTTTTATGCTATAAGTCGAATTGGCTGTCAGTGTCCCTTCCCTTTGCCAAGAGTCTTTTGCCCTAAATGTTGATAAAAATGTCTTGTTGTGGAACAATGTGACCTGGGCTGATAACAGCAAACTTTTGCCGAAAATACATCATGTGCTTATCACCTAGAAGACATGGATGCAGTTAGAGTTAACAGCCCCCAACACTCTCCCATGAAAAGCATATAAATACCAGAAATTGTGTTCTTGTTTTAGTGCAAGCACGTGTGATGTATAGCATCTCAGTGGCTTGTACTCCTTGGGACTGACCAAGTACCAAGTAATCGTAAAACTCTCTGATGTAATGTACTTTCACGTTGTGGAAAGTGAATTAATCGGGTCAGTTTAACGGTTAATGTTTAAGTAAGATTAAATAAAATAGAACCAAATAAAGTTCCACATCAAATGGTGGCTCATCCGGGATGTACTAACTCCCAGCAGGCAGTCCATGGTCTGGAAGGACGGCAATCGCTTGAGCATGGTAAGCAGAGAGCGTTCACCCTTTCCCTCTGACGATGGGGCTGTTCTCAACGTGTAAGTTATAACGAGAACAAAGGAAAGTACATGTCAGAGAATTTTATTGATAGAAAAAAGAGAATCCCGTGGAGAGACCGTTTTAACGTAAACGATATAGTTGTTTTAGAAAAGTGTTGTTTGGAGAAGAGTCAGATGATGGCAGAATGCAAGAAGAGGCTCGCCGAGGAGCCAGAGGAGTAATTCAATGGGAATGGCGAAGCGACATGCCACAGACCGGCTGAGAGAGGCTGAGTACATGCGTAAGATATATGTTTGCATTGATATGGACCGGTTGAGAGAGGCCAAGGAGGACCGGCTGAGAGAGGCTGAGGAGGACCGGCTGAGAGAGGCCGAGGAGGACCGGCTGAGAGAGGCCGAGGAGCACCGGCTGAGAGAGGCCGAGGAGGACCGGCTGAGAGAGGCCGAAGAGGACTGGCTGAGAGAAGCCGAGGATGACCGGCGAAGAGAGGCCGAGGAGGACCGGCTGAGAGAGGCCGAGGAGGACCGGCTGAGAGAGGCCGAAGAGCAGCGGCTGAGAGAGGCCGAGATAGGGTTAGGAAGGACAATAGTTAAGTGGAAAATAGATAAGTATTATAAGTTCCCTGTTTTTAAGAGTTTGTAAGAGTTTATCAGAGTTATAAGAGTTACCTGTTTGTATTTCTGTTTGTTCATTGAACTCACTGGAAGTTTGTTTGCAGTGAGGTTGTTGTATTGTATTGTGTGGAGGTTTTACAGATTTATAAAGGCAATGATTGGCATGAAACGTTTTGTCGGGTGCAGGAGACGATTGACCGGCCGGGAGCGTGGCTGGTGATTTGTATTGAGATGTATGTGTTGCTGAGTAAGTGGAGAATTGTAACTTGTGCGAGTCCAATATATTTCACTGCAATGAAACGTGCTCTATTGGGACTTGGCTTTGAAACCGGATTGAGAGGTGTGTGTGTGTGTGTGTGTGTGTGTGTGTGTGTGTGTGTGTGTGTGTGTGTGTGTGTGTGTGTGTGTGTGTGTGTGTGTGTGTGTGTGTGTGTGTGTGTGTGTGTGTATGTATGTGTATGTGAACTCGATAGGGAATTGAAATCATGCGTGGTAGTCAGGAGGGGACTCTGCAAGCCTGACTTGCTAAGCTGTTGGATTATGTAAAGATTGTTCGGGGATGGCTGAATATCATGGGGTTTATGACTGAAAAAATAATGTTAAATAATTGTGTGAATTACTGTGGTGGACTGCTTATCGTGAGGGCCTACGAGATGAATGATAACATATTAGACGCTTTAAGGACGTCCTTCACAGGTTTCTGTAACAATTCCGATGAAAAATGAACATTTTAAAGTTTTGTAAAAAATATTTGTCACGTGATCGCACGCGATCACAAGCGAGGCGATGAGATGCAGTGCTCATGAGTGTGCGTGTTGACGTAATCGTGCATCGGCTCAGCGCTTTGCAAGCTTGAGAGTGCAATTAAATCTGACCTTTTCATTGTGTTAATCTGCGTTAATGGTAAATTGTTAGGTAATCCTTCCTTTCCCCTCATCATATTGCAAATTTTTATCCAAACTTGAAATGAAACGAATCCGAAATATACTTTTAATGAGGGAAATGGTTCATGTGTCTGATAGTAATGTGTGTCGGGGAAAATTATGCGCACTGTGTAAGCCATGGCAGAGTAATGCCAGGCTGTGGTTTTTTCCTGTCGAAGAGTTTGTTTTTTTTCCACCGGATGTGGAGAGAACTTCCTGTTCCTTGTTGCTTGGTGTTTGTGGCGAGCGTCGCGAGCTGAACTGTACTCTCTGTACTGGCTGTACTGTATGCTGCACTGTACTGTATGCTGCACTGTACGGGCCAACTCTCTCAAACTGAGTCTGTTCAAAGTAGTCCATTTAGGGAAGCAAGTGTTAAAGTTTTATTTAAAAGCCATAGGGATTTTGGATAAATTGTGAAATAACAATTGTGAATGTGGGATATATTCGGAAGGTGAAGTCCAAGGGAGGTGAGCTCTCACTGACATTGTGAGGAAATTGTAATCACTCAATCCAGCAGGTTTGAGTGCTGGGCAAGCTGTTGGGACGTGTCAGAAATGTTTCGAAGATTTTGATCTGAGTTGTAACCATTGTACTTAACAGATGTGATTTAAATGTAGAAACGTGATTTGGAATGATTTTTTTTAATGATTTGATGATGTTTAGCACGTGGGGCGATTCACAGATAATAGATGATGCCCTCGGATGGATGTTGAACTCGGCGTGCCGTTTTTTCGTCTGTGAATGTTAAAGTTGCCTGAACTAGTGCTGGGAAGGCAATGGCAAACAACCCAGTGTAACCCTTTGATCGATTCAGTCAAGGTAAATTCATAAGATTTAATTGGATAGACGCTGAAGATTTTATTTTTGATATATTGATTTTAAAAGAAAATATTTCATTGTGACTGTTTAAAATAATAATAAAAGACCATAAAGCTGTTTAAGCAAGATTTGACAAATGATTTGACAATTTTTGTACAACTGTTTAAACTGTATTTATTTGTCTTGATGAATGAAAATGGATTAGTAATTGAGAAGGTCAGAGGAAGTGATAGATCGCTCGTGTATGTGAAGTTGGTTATAGTGCAGCATATTGCTGTTTTGGTGAGAGAGAAGTGGATAGATGGACAATATCAGAGATTTAAAATATTGATTGAGTTCTGGAGTGATGATCGAGATTGGTTAAACAAAGAAATGGAGGCTCATAAAGTTAATTAAAACAACGTTAGCATTTTGGTATTATTTAAACTGGAGAAATTTTGTAACAATGTTATCAAAGTTCTTGTTTCTAAATGGATGCTCTGCAGCCAAGGTGTGATCTGCAGCTCAGCAACTCGATGTCAGGATGGCCGAGCGGAGTGGAACTCCCATCCCGGGAGGTTTGCACACTGTTTTGTTTTTTTTTTACCTGTAATGCTGGTGATGGGGATAATCTTATGGTCAAAAGGACCAACAAGTGATACTCATGATAATGTTTGCATGCACTGGGTTTGTTGTCACATGCATAAACATGGGGAACAGTAAGCAAATGGGGGTTGTGTGGAAACTGTGTTAGTTTCTTTCAGACGAAGCTCATTTAAAAATAAAAATAAAAACTCATTGAGAACGAACCATCATGTTTCTCTTGGTTAAAATTGATATGAACTTTTGTTTTGAGATTACAATTTAAGAATCCTTTTACCTCAGGAACTTGTTGATCTGTAAATTGAGGATAGGGAAAAGTTACTGAGAATTGAATCAAGATAATATCATGGCAGTTGCTCTGGAACTACTTGTGAATGAAACTGTAAATTGTTTAGCAGATACGAATGTTAAATGGTAACTGTGCAAAATCGAATTGCTTTGGATTTGGTACTTGGAAGAAATAGCCGACTTTTATATTTTTGTATAGATGATGGAATATTTTTGGTGAAAAGAATTATTGATTGCAAATTGGAATGTATATGTATATATATACATATATATATATATATATATATATATATATATATATATATATATATATACATATATATATATATATATATATATATATATATATATATATATATATATATATATATATATATATATATATATATATATATATACATATACATATATATATATATATATATATATATATATATATATATATACATATACACATATATATATATATATATATATATACATATACACATATATACATATATATATATATATATATATATATATATATATATATATATATATATATATATATATATATATATATATATATATATATATATATATATATATATACATATATATATATATACATACATATATATATATATATATATATATATGTATATGTATATATATGTATATATATGTATATATGTATATGTATATATATATATATATGTATATATATATGTATATGTATATATATGTATATATATATATATATGTATGTATATGTGGTGAATTAACGTGAATCAAGGGACATGACGCGGGATCACATGTTGTGCGTCTCGCGTATAAGGGGAGGTCTCTGCGGCACGAGTGGATTGTCCCCGGGGCATTGCTATTGACATCGGCTGTCCACTTGATGCTCGTTAACTGAAGGTGCTCATTGACTGGTGAGAGTGGAGATTATATCGAACTCCGTGCTTACGCGGATTAGTCTGCAATGGTTAACTGCACATGTATACGTTTCTGCTTATGTACTCCTAGCTGAACCTGTATTTCCTGGTGTGCCCACAGAAGCGGCTCCAATCAAATGGAATAAAGCCTAAACTCTGAAGGTTCATCTCTCGCTCTCATTTCAATTTATTCCATTTGATTTTCTCGGCTCTCTCAACCAAAGATGGACAAGATCTACAAACCAGAGAGGTTCGACGCAGACCCAAACACGACTGACGCAGAAATGAAATGGTCACATTGGTTCTGCTCCTTCTCACACTATCTGACCATCATCGCGGAGGGAGCTGACAAATTTGCCGCTCTCGTGAATCATGTCTCGCCCGGCGTGTACAGGCTCTTCTCGGGGTGCGACACTTACGAAGCAGCGATTGACGTACTGCAGGCGTTCTACGTGAAGCCCAAGAACGAGGTATACATACGACATCTTCTCAACACACGCAAGCAAGCAGCCGGGGAGACAATCGATCAGTTCCTGCAAGCTCTGAATCAGCTGGGAAAAGACTGCAGCTTCCGGGCCGTAAGCGCCGAGGAACACCGAAAGGAAGCGACACGGGAGGCATTCATCCAAGGACTCAGATCAGCCCACATACGGCAACGCTTACTAGAGAAAGCGCAACCCACTCTTGACAAGGTAGTCGATCAGGCTCGAGCGATGGATACGGCTCAGCAGCAATCTGAGTCATTTGGGACACCGATGCTGCTCATGAACGCTGCTACGATGGGAACCCAAGGAACCCCACTGGCACAGACACAGCCAGACATGAGGGATGGAGAAACACCCGAGGAGCCGGATACCCAGACCTCGTCAAACTCCTCAGCAACTGCTCCGGTCGGTAAATGCTTCTTTTGTGGGTACAAAAGGCATCCTCGTCAAAAATGTCCAGCCAGAGATGCCACATGCATGAATTGCGACAAGAAAGGGCATTATGCCAGGGTATGTAAATCTACTCTAAGGAGGAATAAACCCACTTCTGCGGCTCTCTACTCACAAAATAAATTGACTGCAGCCTCCCCGGGGAATCTATCCAAGGCTATCATCAACGTGCGAATTAACGGGCATATGGCTGAGGCACTGATTGATACCGGTAGCTCTGAAAGTTTCGTCAACAGCTCGCTAGTGAAGGGCAGGAAATGGGTAATCCACCCGACTGACAATACGGGATGCATGGCCGCCACCTCACTACAATCCCGCGTACGAGGGTACTGCAATGTTGAATTGGACGTAAAAGGGTACACGCATCGGGATGTAAAGGTGCTGGTGCTTCGTGATTTGTGCGCAGACGTAATTCTGGGTCATAATGTCCTCAAGCAGCACACGAGCATCGAAATACCCTTTGGAGGAAGCAAGCCTCGTCTAATTTTAAATACGCTGACCACCGCGGAGGTGACGTCCCCCCAGCTGTTCGCTAACTTGTCGCCGGTCTGCAAACCGATAGCGATCAAATCGCGGCGATATACCACTGCTGACATGAATTTCATCACTTCAGAAACCAAGCGATTACTGGAGGAGGGAATTATAGAACCGAGCGATTCGCCATGGCGCGCACAGGTGTTAGTAACCAGCAGTCAGAACCATAAGAGACGGATGGTTGTCGATTATTCCCAAACGGTCAATCGCTTCACCCAACTCGACGCCTACCCCTGCCGCGCATAGATGAGATGGTCGAACGCGTGGCCAATTATAAGGTATTCAGTACCATCGACTTGCGAAGCGCCTATCATCAAATTCCCATCCGAGAGGAAGACAAACCGTACACTGCATTCCAGGCAGGGCGGCGCCTCTACCAGTTCAGAAGGATACCATTCGGTGTCACGAATGGAGTAGCTTGCTTCCAACGGGTTATGGACGACATCATCTCAGATGAAAACCTCGAAGACACTTTTGTTTATGTGGATAATGTCACAGTGTGCGGTAGGGATCAGAGGGAACATGATAGGAATCTGGACAGATTCTTGAGCATTGCTGGAAAATATAATCTGACTCTCAACTACGAGAAATGCGTATTCTCGGCAAGGTCAATTGACCTTCTCGGCTACACGATAGCCGACGGCACAATTAAGCCTGATCCTGAGCGATTGCGCCCGCTCCGTGAGCTTCCACCACCTCAGGACTTGCAGACAATGCGCCGGGTGATCGGGATGTTCGCTTACTATGCAAGATGGATTTCGCAATACTCCGAGAAAATACATCCCCTAGTGCATTGCAAAAACTTTCCACCAGATGCCGCTGTCGTGAAAGCTTTCCACGATCTCAAGGATGATATCAGTAAGTCCGTGGTTTTATCGATCGACAGCTCGGTGCCCTTCGTGGTGGAGACCGACGCTTCAAATCACGCCATAGCTGCAACACTTAATCAGTCTGGGCGGCCGGTCGCTTTCTTCTCGAGAACTCTCTCTAGAAGCGAGCAGAGACACTCGGCAATAGAGAAGGAGGCGTACGCCATCGTCGAAGCGCTGCGTAAATGGAGACATTATTTACTGGGAAACCACTTCACGCTCGTTACGGACCAACGATCCGTGGCTTTCATGTTTGATGGGAAAAATAACG
>NC_140963.1:8302025-8309525 GCF_056783735.1 Eptatretus burgeri
ATGAAACCCCAAATAATCATATCACCCAAGATCACCATACCCTGTTCCTGGAGGAGAAAGATATTCGTTACACAGTTTCAATTTAACAATGGCAGCGAATGCTCATATAACGACCATTTGCATTCCATTTAAATAGCACACTCAACGGGAAACATAGTTGAAGCACTCTGTTGAGTTGAAGAGAAGGTGGATCTTGGCAGGCACGAGCTTGGGCTCGACAATGGGTTGAAGGTGATGAAACGGATCAGAGAGGTGACCCAGAGTTCCAGCCGAGTTTGGGCCCTTGGAGCAGCTGTTTTTGCAACAGGTTTGATTCACCAAACCAGCTGTGCATGTTGGATGCAGTCACGACGGCTGCACGAGCCCCCACCCGCACCATTGAACACATGTTGCAGAGGACTCGACGTGTGGACCTTCAGGGCCTTCATTGTGCATTGAAGCATCCACAGCAAGGTCACGATGTATTAGCAGAGCAGCAATTCCGCGGTTATTCCTCCACGCTTTGCTGGCCGGCCTGGCATCACAAAACGGCGACGCGAGGTCTTGCCCAACCTTCTCCTCAGTGGATTTTTTTCCTTTTCTTTTCTTTTCTTTTCTTTTTTCCCACACTGCTCATCTTATCTCCTCAGGAAGGGGGTAGTTTCATGATCACGTGTCGAATGCCCAATCACCACAATCTGGGTTCTCCCCATCGTCCAATCTTTCGGTTGAAGTTCTTCCAAAGTTCCACCAGACGAAATCGTACATTGCATAGTTCAACTGCTCTCAACACTCCGAAACAAACAAAGCATCAATTAAACACCAATCAATAAACGTCATGGGGTCACGTATTTCAATAAGACTAACAGAGGTTCTTATAGAAGCATTTAACTTGCATTATATGTTTTTCGCACCAAAATGACACCAAAGCATTTCTTCTTTCCATTCTCTGAATTCGCCTTTTTTGCATCCATCAAGGATTGTGTTAAATCGCATCTCTGACCTAAAACTTAAAAAAAAAAAGTTTGCTATGAATGTTCGCTTTCCATCAACCATTTTTTTTCCAACTTCAGTGCCAACTCACCCCTCACTCTCACTCTCAAAGCAACCATCCCACTCTTCTCCCTCCAAGCCTCCCTCTCACCTCTCTCAAAAATTCCCCCCTCACCTTTGTCCCACCTTTCATCTCCCTCACTCATACTTCTCAAAGTTGCCTCCCCCCTCTCATCCACAAAGCTGCCTCCTTCCACTGCCCTCTCACCTCCATCTCTTCACAACACCTGCTCAAATCCTCAACTGCCTTCTTCCCCCTCTCTTGTCCCCCCTCTCCCCCAGCACCACAGAGCCTTTTCTCCTCCTCATTCGGCCCCCTCCCCAAGCTATTCTGCAATCCCCCATACTCTTTCAACAACCCTCCTTTCCCCCCCCCCGCCCCTCGTCTGTGTGTACTGTACCGTCCACCTCACAATGATGACTCCATCTCCACCTCACTATCCGAAAACATGGACCAACTTCGATCTTCTCATCCAAACTCTCTCTTCCTCATATGTGGTGACTTCAATTGTCATCATGCCAGTTGGCTCGGTGTGGGTACCTCTCTTACCTGTCATGGCACCTCATGAAAAGCTTTCTGCGAGTCATTGGGACTGACTCAATCAGTCAACTTCCCGACCGGGATCTCAACCAATGGTAATCCATCTCTTCTGCATCTGATTTTGACAAATTTCCCTGACAATATCTGCTGTTCTTCCGCTGCTCCAATCGGTTCTTCTGACCACATCCTTGTCAAAGTGGACATCTCTCTGGCTATTATCAGAGAACCACCTCACCGCCGTAGAGTCTGGCATTTCACTCAAGCTGACTGGCAGGGTCTCCAAGCAGCCATCAAACTTATAGACTGGTCTCCTATCACTACTTTCTCCAACATCAACTCATCCTGGGAATTCTTTCAAAGAAACTTGCTCTCCCTTAAACACATTTATCCCCTCTCGTCTTCAGTTGTCCTACCCTTCCTCCCGCGCTTGGTTTGCTGAAGCTTGTGGCGAGGCAGTTGTCCTGAAACAACTTGCCTTTACCTCATGGAAGGCAAACCCAACTGAGGGCAATCTCAGTTTATTCCATAAAGCTCGGAACAAGTGTGTATCTACCTTAAGGAGAGCCAGAAAACAACATCTTTCTCATCTCAAGTCTGAACTTTCAAACCGCTATCCCTACTCAAAATCCTGGTGGCGTCTAATAAAATCTGTTTCTGGTGTATGTTCCCCCTCCATCCCCTCCCTTACCTCAAATGGCCGCACTGCTGATACAGCACGTGAAAAAGCTGAATGCCTAAACTCGGTGTTTGCAGCTAAATCTTGTGTCCAAAACCCATCACTTTCTCTCCCCACCTTACCCAGTCGCACCCACCTGTCCCTGAACTCTGTGTCCTTTTATCCTGACAAGGTGGAGAACTTGCTGTCAAACCTCGACTCAGATTCTGCAACCGGTCCAGACGGCATCAGCCCACATGTCCTCAAAGCCTGCTCTTCTGCTCTTGCTCACCCTCTCTCTGTTCTATTCACCCTCTCATTTGCTCAAGGTCATCTGCCATCTGCTTGGAAATCTGAAAACATCACTGTCCTGCATAAAAAAGTTGCAAAAACAGATCCCTGCAACTACAGACCAATCAGCCTTCTCCCAATCAGCAAGGTTATGGAATCCATCATCACTGCAGACATGAAATCCTTCCTCTTCTCCAATGGCTTGATTTTCGATCATCAATTTGGTTTCAGACCAGGTCACTCTACCTTGGATATGCTGCTTCTGCTCTCCCAACAATGGATGGAGGTCCTCAATGCCAGACAGGAAATCCGAGCTGTATCCCTGCACGTCACATGCTTTTGACACGGTCTGGCACCCTGCCCGACTCACCAAACTCTCTTCCCATGGTATCCAAGCCCATCTCCACTCATGGCTCGCAGACTTCCTCTCCTGTTGCAGTCAACGTGTGGCCCTAAATGGAGTTCTTTCATCCCCTCTTCCTGTCCAGGCTGGAGTTCCTCAAGGTAGCATTCTGGGCTCTGTCCTTTTTTGTGGTTTTCATCAATGATCTCTCCGACTCTCTGGAAAATCCTCTATATCTCTTTGCTGATGACTCCACCCTCTGCCGTACCATTGGTCATCCCTCAAACATGCAAGCAGCAGCTTCTTCACCCACTGCAGATCTGGATAAAGTCACAAACTGGTCCAACACGTGGAACATGTCTTTCAATCCGGACAAATGTTACACTCTCACTATGTGTCTTCGAAAGGACCGTTTAGAACCCCCCCCCCCCATCCACTTTCTCAACAATCCTCTGGAAGAAGTCCTTTCTTTCAAGATTCTGGGTCTCACTATCTGCCATGACCTTTCCTAGGCAAAGCCACATTTCAAACGTCGCCTCCAAAGCCAGTCGCTGACTGGGAATCCTCCATCGTGCAAAGTCCTTCCTCGGCCCTCCTGACCACTTACAAAGCTTTTGTCCATAGCCTGATGGAGTACTACTCTCGCCTCTGGACTGGTGCTTCTGCCTCCCACCTTTCTCGGCTTCACGCTGTAGAAACCAGGGCATTTCAGATCATCGGCATCTCCCGCAATGAGGCTGAGTCTTTGGGCATCTCACTCAAAAACCGCTGGTTAGTTGGTGGACTTTCTGTCTTCTACTGTCTCCTCTCCAGCCTTACTCCCCCTGCTCTCTCTGCGATTTGTCCCCACCACATTTCCAAGGGCGCTCAAGGTCCGTTAACAACCCCCTTCAGGTAAAACTACCAAAATCACGAATCACTGCTCACCTTCACTCTTTCATACCTCTTATTCCCCGCCTTTGGAATAAACTCCCTCACTCGATTCTTTCCCATTCTTCCCTCCAGGCTTTCAAAACAGCTGTTCACCACCACCTCTTATCATTCTCCATCCAAATCCTCGATCTTTTCTACCCCCGATAATCCACCCAAGCCCACTTCCTTCAAATTCCCTGCTTTCCTTCCTGAAAGTCCCTGTAATGTCTATCTTCTATTCTCCGTGTTCCCCGTCCCATCCCTCTCCCTTCCACAGATCTCCTAATGTGTCTGTTCCCCACTGTTTTGTCCCTCCCATTCCCGCCCCTCTTGTCTCATGCCCCCCCCCCTTGCTGTGCGTTGTGTGTTAGCTCTCACACGAGCCTCGACAAGGTATACAAAAAAAAGAAAGATTCAGAAATCTCACTTGTACGTACACTCAAAACATTAATCTCATTTGCTATTTCCATGTAAAAGCAAGTCTTTGTCAGGGTTCCAATTTGCAATCAATAATTATTTTCACCAAAAATATTCCATTATCTATACAAAATATGAAAGTTAGCAACTTCTTTCAAGTACCAAATCCAAAGCGATTCCATTTTGCACAGTTACCATTTTAACATTTGCAATCATTATCTGCTTAACAATCTACAGTTTCATTCACAAGCAGTTCCAGAGCAACTGCCATTATTTATTTATTTATTTTCCCAGCTAACTTGGCACTTCTGTGCTGATGAAAGATGGTCAAGTCAGTGTTGGAAATACCCCAACTTACTTAAGTAAACGTACAAGAAGTACCACTTAAAAAAAATCATGCACTTGTCGAATTAATCAGAAGACAGATAACACAGGTAATATTTAAATTGGCTTGTTGCATCATTGCACTCTTTTCAATAATATAATTATTTTATTCTGATCGATTTAACATTTATTTCATGGTCATGTCTTCTGTACTCCGCATAATTCTCGTTTATCCTTTTGTTTGTCTTTCCACACATTGTAGAGGCATTTTATTTAAATTACAGTCAGGTGAGGTACCAGCTCCTAATCAGTGAGAGCAATACAGTTACAATACATGGTACAATTCCTAATTCCATTTAATTGATTTCATGATTGCTGTTGGTCTCGCCATTCTTTCCATCATTCTGCATTATGGTTACATAAATACCATGCTGTTTTCCCTCATAACTTGATTTCTAATATGAAGTGTTGACCAATCTTTCGATCAATTTTATCACAGAGACCCTTTTTCAATATTATGTAAGTACCTTAACTTAAGATATTATTATCTTGATTCAATTCTCAGTAACTTTTCCCTATCCTCAATTTACAGATTAACAAGGTCCATGGGTAAAAGGATTCTCAATTTGTAATCTCAAAACAAAAAAGTTTATCAATTACAACAAAAAAAGAAACATGATGGTTCGTTCCCAATGAGTTATTTTTACCCAATTTTTTCTATTTTTATGAGCTTAGTCTGAAAATAACTAACACAGTTACCATACACTACCTCCATTTTTTATGTATTTGACAACTAATCCAGTAAAAGGTGTGTGAAAATCACTTTTCTGATTAATATCACATGCAAACATTATCTTGAGTATCACTTGTTGGTCCCATTGACCCTAAGATTATCCCCACCACGGCCGTTACAGGTCAAAACACACTGGTGTACCGTGTCGAGGTGTGCGCGAAACATTGTGCATAACACACCTGTGTGCTCGGCTATCATAATTCACAAAATAGATTCCCAAATAATTCAAAGCTAAGTTGTTCACAGGAGTAATTAATCAACCGAGTAATTCACATTTTACATTAATTCACAGGAGTAATTAAACATGAGCAGCATGGCTATCATCATCGTCACAGAGTGATTATTTTTGAAGTCTTTCACAGCCTCTTAGCATGTGCAAACCCCCCATGATGAGAGTTCCACTCCGTTGTTGTCGGCATGGCTTCAATCGAGTTGCCGAGCTGCAGATCACACTTTAGCTGCAGAGTGTCCATTTTGGAAACAAGAACTTTTATAACATTGTTGCAAAATTTCTCCAAACAGTTTAAACAATACCAAAATGCTAACGTTGTTTGATTAACTTGATGAGCCTCCATTTCTTTCATGGTAAATGGAAGTAAAATAACTCGGATAAATAATGTTTAACCAATCTCTATCATCACTCCAGAACTCAATCAACATTTTAAATCTCTGACATTGTCCATCTTGTTCATTTCTCTCTCACCAAAACAGCACACATGCTGCAATATAACCAGCACACTTACATGAACCATCTATCACTTCCTCTGACCCTTTAAATACAAGTCCAGTTTCTTTTCAAATTAAAACAAATGATTCACAATGCCAGTGAGAGCTCACCTCCCAAGTGGACTTCACTTTCCAAATATATCCCACATTCACAACTGTTATTTCACAATTTATCCAAAATCCCTATGGCTTTAGAATAAAACTTCAACACTTGCTTCCCCAAATGGACCCCACCCCAAACAGACTCAGTTTGAGAGGGTTGGCCCGTACAGTGTAGCTCGCGACCCTCGCGCCACAAACACCAAGCAACAAGGAACAGGAAGTTCTGTCCACATCCAGTGGGGAAAAAAGCGCTATCACAGGCGAGAACTACAGCTCGGTATCACACCACCATGGCTCACACAGAACGGATAATTCTTCCCGACACACATTGCTATCAAACACACGATACATTTCCCTCATTAAAAGCATATTTCGGATTCGTTTCATTTTAAGTTTGGATGAGAATTTGCAATATGACGAGGGGAAAGGAAGGATTACCAAACAATTTACCGTTAAACGCAGATTAACGCACTGAAAAGGTCACATTTAATTGTACTCTCAAGCTTGAAATGGCGATCAGCCGATGCGCGATTACGTCAACACGCACACCCACGAGCATTGTGTCTCATCATCTCACCTGTGATCGCCTGCGATCACGTTACAAATATTTTTACAAGACCTTAAAACGTTCATTTTTCATCTGAATTTTTACAGAAACCTATAAAGCACATCCTCAAACCCTCTAAAATGTTAAAATTAATCTCCCAGACCCAAACAATACGCAGTCCCTCGACGAGACAATTCTTGGGCTTTTGTCGTGCCTGTTAAAACCCGCGGCGTCACGTGACCCGCAAAAACACCATAAAATATCCGTTTTTTTCCTACAGATTTTCGACAATCAAGTATTAAGCATGCTTAGCGACCACGAAAAGTGAAAACAGAATTTAAAATGACTTTAAAACGAACCTGTAACCTCGATCGAAGCAAAATCTCAAATCCCCACAGTAATTCACAAAAATATTTAATATTATTTTATCAGTCATAACACCATGATATAACACACAATGACATTCGCCCTGCACTGTAAATTAGCAGCACGTGTAGTCAGTCATCGTTTTTCCTCTGGATTTAGTGTGCACATTTCACCTCCTCCAAAGTCTTCACAATTTACGATGACGACCAATCATTATCTCTACACAATCATACAAGTTGTTCCACACATACAAGTTCCAGGTTGGAACACTCAACTTGCGTCTCACATAAAACTCAACCTTTCCAATCACATTGTATTCACAAATACGTCCAAAGTGATAACTCCACAAACATTCATAACACATCTATTTCCCACTTGGCCATTCTCCTGGCTCGTTAACCTTGTGTTTTCCATTGGTTTAAGATTCCCTCTGAATGTTGCAACTCCGTTA
>NC_140963.1:8314525-8354525 GCF_056783735.1 Eptatretus burgeri
AAAACTACAAAATTTCAAATCACTGCTCACCTTCACTCTTTCTCTCCTCTTTTTTCCCCGCCTTTGGAATAAACTTCCTCACTCAATTCAATCCCATTCTTCCATCCAGTCCTTCAAAAGAGCTGTTTACCACAAAGTCTTATCATCCCCCATCCAAATCCTTGATCTTTTCTACCCCCGTAAATCCGCCCCAAGCCCACTTCCTTCAAATTCCCTGCTTTCCTTCCTGAAAGTCCCTGCAATGTCCATCTTCTATACCCCGTGTTCCCCGCCCCATCCCTCTCCCTTCCGCAGATCTCCTCATGTCTCTGTTCCCCACTGTTTCGTCCTTCCCACTCCCGCCCCTCTGGTCTCATGCCCCCCTTGCTGTTTGTTGTGTGTTAACTCTCATACGAGCCTCGACAAGGTCCCCCCCCCAAAAAAGCCAGTTGCCCACTGGGCATCCTCCATCGTGCAAACTCCTTCCTTGACAAACCTGAGCTCCTGTCCGCAGCCTGATGGACTACTGCTCTCCCCTCTGGGCTGGTGCTCCCACCTCTCATCTTTCTTGGCATCATGCTGTGGAAGCCAAGGCATTTCAGATCATTGGTATCTCCCATGATGAGGCTGAGTCTTTGGATCACTCACTCTCTCACCACAGTCAGGTTGGTGGTCTGTCTGTCTTCTACCGCCTCCTCTCCAGTCTCACCACCCCCCCCCCCCTTGCTCTGTCTGAGATTTCATGGATTCATGACCACAAGTTTTCATGCTTTTGGAGTTATAGAGAAGACAGACTGATGGACACACACATTTATTAGTACAGATATATACTGTTGGACCCCGCTATTTGCAGATTCGTTATTCACTGACACCGCGTATTCGCGGTGTATATAATGTAACCTACCTTCAACATTTGCGATCCCGTGCTTCGCGTATTCATGGGAGGTTATTTTTTTTCATCACATTTTTGTGTTTTTTTTGGCGGCCATATTAGCAATTTATCGCTATTTAGCAGTTTACTCTCAGCCATTGGCAATTCTCCTGACTGTTCTTGTGTAAAATTTGAAGAAAAATACCTGTTTAATGTTGCCCCTCTCTTGATGCAATGCTGTCCTTTACCCATCACACTAACACACATTCTCGACTTCGAATCCAGTCCGCCAGTTATTCTCCTTCTTCAACCATGTCTCACTCACTGCAACTCCATCATACTCCTCGCAATCTACCTTGGTTTCAAGCTCTTCCATCTTCATATTTAAACGATTGGAATTGGTATGGAATAAATTTAACCAACTCCGATGTGGTACCTAATCAAAAGTCTTCCTGAAATTCTATTTTCTTGCCTGACCTCACTCATCACAATGACATCATCAGTTCCTTCCTTTAAAGCTACCCCATCCTCCGCTGACTGAAAAAAGCCTAAATTCCTTCAATTCCCACTGCAAACCTTGATGCCCCTTTCTATTTAACAAACAGCCATCATTCCAGACACCCCCTTTGTCCCCTAAATGATTCCCACTGCTTCTTAAATGTAAAACCTTCCTCCCTGCACCATTCTTACAGCCATTGGTTGATGTCTATTGCTCTGTTCGTAATTTCTATATTGTTTGCTCATCTTGGAAAAATCCCAGAAAACATGACCTCACAACCCTTTGCTTTCAGCTGTTTACCCAATATCCTGAGTCTATTTTTCAAAAGGTCTGAGCAAACTTTCTCAACATCATTCACTGCACGTGTACCAGAAACAACTTCTTCCTACTATGACCCGATACAATATCTTTTACCCTTCCTTCAATGTCCCTAACACCTGCTCCTTCAAAACTACACAGAATTCGATGTCTACAATTGTTCCTGCAGAATGAAGAATCCACATATTTAATCGTCTCATCACCCACCAAACCTCATTCCTACCAATTTCTATTGCTGCACTGACACCACTCCCAACACCTGCTGTACCACCACTGTTGAACTTGGGTTTAGTTGTTAAATACCACCTTAGTTGTTGACCTTGGGCCGATGCTGACCTCTTGGTCCATATTAATCTCAAAAATAATTGGCTAGTTGAATTCAGTGACCTGAAATATAAATCCTCTTCAAATTTCAAGTCAATAGGATGAAAATTGAGTATTTTAGAAAATCCACCTTAGTTGTTGACCTTTTGACCTCAAAAACAATCCGCTTCTTCCTAATGACAAACTCAACCATGTGGTAAAGTTTCGTGAAGATCACTTTAAAATTGTGACCTGTCGGCAACAGACAGACAGACAGACAAACAGACAACAACAAAATCAACGAACCAATACATCTTCATTTTTGCAAGTGACAAACAAACAAACAAACAAACAGACAGAAAGGGGTGAAAGAAATAACCTCCTTCACCTTTGATGGTGGAGCACACAAATGCTCACCTTCACATACAAGACCAGATCACGTGCAAGTAAAAACCAACAAAACAGAGCAGAGCACCCCTGTCAAATTATGCGATTTTATGTTTATTTTGCTTGAGGTTTACAAAATAGATTCTCAAAAAGCACTCCATTTGACCTCGAGCACCAGCATGTGACTGCAAATGAGCAGTCGTATCGAAGTAAAAACGGACACGTGCCGAGGCTCGGGGTCTATTGGCCTGAGGAAGCCGGCTGTGAAGCCGGTGAAACGTCTCCTGAGACCGGGTTTGCTCTTTCTTCTTGCTAAAATTAGCGAAGTTGATCTCATTTTACTTTTGGTTGGAAGCGCTTCTTAAAAAACAACGAAGGTGCTCTTCTTAAATAAAAAAGTCTATACGTATATGTACAACTACCTGAGTTTTCTAACATGCTGATGAAAGCTTCACCTTTTTCCCCAGCTTGAGAGTGTCGAAAGTTTCACCCCTCTCCTCAGGAAGAGGGTATCAAGTGGGAGGAAATTTCTGGAAAATGCGCATGTGCAGTCCAAGTTCCATCCTCTCCTCAACAACTTCACATTTGATTGTAACTATAGCCAATTGATACCCTTGATACCCGATTGTTGAAAAAACAAAACATTTACACATCACTAATTTGACAGCAGCACAACCAAGTGTGAATTTATTTCAGAATCAAGCAGCAGAGACATTCAGGAAATGTTTTTTCCAATCATACTTGTGTCAGGAAAAGGAAAGCGATCAATTAAAAGGATGCTATTTATGGCAATTCTGCTGCAAAAAATGAAATGGGCGATTAAAATCATTCCTACAATACTCCCTCCCTCCACAATCCTACCCAAATTCACCAGGTGTGGTGCTCTGGCAATTTCCATCCCAAAACAAAATAGAACATCTTCAGATGTCTGCTTAAGAGTGAAAGCAAAATCGAAAAGCCTGTGGACCAAGAGAAAAGTTCCACTGCAGCAGTGTACCGACTGCACATTCAGCATTTGGATACATCAGGAACTTTCGTGCAGGGGGAAGCAATTTGGCTCATCATGTCTGTGCTGCACCAATCCCAGGATCATCCATCAACACACAAGCTGCCTACCATGCAAACAAAACAGTATACCCACACCCCTATTTCTTCAATGCATCCAGGTACCTATCTGAATTCCATTTAAATGTGTCCACACCTATGCTGCCACTACATTTCTGGGGAGACCATTCTATGCATTAACCACTCTGACTGAAAGGTCCCTGTCATAAAACTGTCCTTACTCTCATCTTTTTTACCCTCAAGTTATGACCTCTGGTCATAACAGTGTTCACTCTGCTCAAGACCTCCACTGCACCGATCTTGTCCACACCCTTTATCTTAAACATCTCAATCAGATCCCGTCGTCATCACTGCCTTTCCATTGTATAAAGTCCAGTCGATCTCCTTCAACCGTTCCTCAGAGCCCTGTCTACCGAGGCCTCGAATCAATTGGGCTGCTCGACACTGTACCTGCTTTATGGCAGCTATATCCCTCCTCAGATATGTGATGACCAAAACTGCACATAATATGCCAGATGAGGCCTCAGTAAGTTCCTACATAGTGTTAACACTGCCTCTTTTGATTTATGTTATCCCCCTACGAATACAACATATAACACTGTTTGCTTTCACCACAGCTGCCTGGCACTGTGCTTTATGCCACCCCCCCAATCCCCTGATTAATTATCACTCTGAGATCGTTCTCCTGTGTCACACTCAAAAAGACAACCGGTTGTATTATATAATTCCTATTTTTATTATCTTCGAATCCACCTTGCATTTCTTTATTTCAAAATGCATCTGCCAATCTTTTGAAGTATCAAGACTTTCCTGAATCTGATCACCCCCGGCCCTTCTCTGCTGTCCACCTCACTCCAATATTTGTGTCATCTGCAAATTTAGAAAGCTGACTCTTCACCCCACTATCCAAATCGATTTTGTAAATTACGAATAATAATGGTCCCAGAACTTGTGTCTTCCCAGCCAGACATCCTTCCATTCGCAGACATGGAATTTAAATGGGCGCCACTCTCGGCTTCCCATCACAAATCCAATTGGTTATATGACCAACTACTTCACAAGCCCCCCACCTCAGATATAATCTACAATGTGGTACCTTTTCAAATACCTTCTGAAAGTCAAGATGTACTCCATCCACTGCACTTCCCTCACCTACCCAATCAAGAAATACTTTGGAGAACTCTAATAGATTTCTTAAAGATAATCTCTTTATGGACCGAGTTATCATGGACTGATGACTGAATTAAAGGGGGTCAGTCCATGTAGACTACATTTAATTAGTTTGAAGTATTATTGAAATGTTTTCCGATCCATTCCTAAATTAATGTCTCCAACACCTTTCACACACCTGAAGTCAAGATAACTGGTGTATCATTCCACAATTCTTCCCTGAATCCTTTCTTTTCAATAATGGTGTTATCTTTGCTCCTCTCTTATCCTCCAGTTTCAGTCCTGTCTCTAACAGCTCCGGTGTCAGTTAAAGCTGTTCTCTCCAATATATAGATGCTTCTTCTCTTCCTCCACTCCGACATGGATCTCTCCCAAAAGCCCTTGTTCACCCCTGAGATAAATCCTCTCCACCATTGAAGTTCCACTAACTATTCCCATGTAAATGTAGAAACAAAATAACTATTTATTAATCCTGCCAACTCACCCTCATCATCCACCAATTCTTCTTCACATTCATGTTCTTCAATCAAGAAATTTGCAATCAGCAATGAGATGCCGATGTTTTCATTTTTTCCATTTACCAGTTCATATAATTATTAAAAATTTTTTTACTAACTACTCATGCTTGTATATTGATAACATATAAACGTTGTCATATTGGATGGCATTGTGAGTACTGTCGTACAAACTTTCTGAAACCCCTCGTGTCGGACAAGCATTGTATGATGTGTATTTTAAATACCTTTGGAGTTATTATGCTGAAATATAATATCAATTACAACCTTCCATCTGATCATTTTCTTTCTGCACAAAACTTTGCAAAATCCCCATAAAAGTACGAGGAGAAAAGATGGTTGAGTGGGTATCTACTGTCGGCTCACAGATCAGTGATCAGAATATGTGGAATAAAATCATGAAATGCAATGTTTAAAATAGCAAGGGGATCGCCAAAACCACGTACAATGAAGAAAGAGGCAAAGCATGATTTTTCAATGGAATAACTCAAGAGCAAAGTTGCAATTTCAAAGAGCAAAATGTTTGTTGAAGGAAAGAAAAATTATGATTTCATGAATACAACAAAACAACAGGACAGTCGGTGCTGATCATGAGATCAAAGCAAAGAAACTCTCTATCGCACAATCCCGTTTTGGACGTTTTTTGGTTGGAAGTAAGGAAAGGATATGGGGCGCAGCTTATCGACACCGTCGAGGTGCTGTTGCAGCTTCTCAAGTGTTTCCTGGAAACGCTTGTAGGCCTCAATCGATGCCTCATCACCAAAGTATTGCTCAGTGTCATGACCCAGGGGTACCTGGAACAAGGCCACGTCAAATTCATCAGGACTTTACCTTTCATCATAAAACTCGACATTATTTAATTGATCGATATGCAAACAGCAGGTGGGTGATGCCCAACCTTGCTTTTATTCAAGAGATAAAGCAGAAGCAACGACACAAATACAACAGTGGAACACAGCATGGCACAGTACACTACAGTACAGTAGAGTACAGTACAATACAGTGGAGTACACAGCTCTTTCCCTCTCTTCTCTCTGACTATTCTCTATCGTCTACGATTTACATACTTCATTTAATAGCATTCACACAGGCCCCTCCCTCAACAAACTACTCATAATTAGTGGACAATTGTATAACCAGACGCTGCTCAAAATTGCTAGTGAGGGCCAGATGATTCAATAACCAGAAGTAACTCGTAATTTCTCCAACTCTCGCAAGGTGCAAGGTGGTATGACATAAGGTGGTGGTGCACTGCTTGTTTGAAGCCCAGGAGGGAAGAATGGGAAAGGACGGCGTCTGGAAAAAGAAAGGAGGAACAAAGGAGTTGCATTGTGCAGTCAATCAGAATTTTGTAAGTTTAAGCAAGCATTGGGATTTGTGGACCTGGAGAATACCCACAACACTGTCCTGAAAGAGATGGTGATGGTGACACTGAAACAGATGGGAGTTCTGGAAACAGAAGTTAGGTGAGTGGAAGAAATGTGCAAGGGAACAAAGGGAAGAATTTTGGTTGATCTTCTGATGTTCAGAGTTCAGCAAAAACATTTGAGATGGGGAAGTGTCTCAGGCGACTTGTATTTATCAGGATGATGCAGCAGGAAAGCAGGAGGGTAAAATTGAGGGTATTCTGAGGAAGATGTTGGATGTGGACGATCTGAGAGGCGGAGGTGCTCTTTTGGCAGAGAGGAAGCGGGAGATACAGGATGTACCAGGAGAGTAGAACGAGGCATTTGGGAAGCATGGACTGAAGATGATTATGCAGAAGATGTTGGTGATGTGGGCCAGGTATCAGAGAAAATAAATGAACATCAGGTTAGAGGTGAAGGAGATCAGACAGGGAGATAGGTTTGAGTATCTGGGAAGTAGTGAACGGGGATGGTCACTCAGAGGTGACTATGTGCGGAGGAGTGAATGGGCGGATGCAAACGTATGGAGGAGGAATTGATGGCACAGAGAAAAACGTCAAAGAAATAGAAAGGGAAAGTTCTGCTGTCTTGTGTAAAACCGACCAACCTTTACGGACTGGAGAGGGACCACACTGACAGAGAGAACAACAGAGGTTGTGGGTATGCAAGAACAATTGGATCAGGAAGATTGTGAGAATGAAGAGTGGCTCGGAAGATGGATGAACTCAGGAGGGATATTGGTGTGCAAGTAAGCTTGATGGAGAGTTTGATAAAACCCGGCTGAAGTGGCCTGTCCACGTGGTGCGGCTCGAAAAAGAGAGAACCGAAAAGGGAGTGGATAGGTTGACGGAGCAAGGAAGGAAGAAAAAAAGAGGTCGACTGTGGCTGAGATGGGAAGATGTGTGAGGAACAATATCAATAATATGGGAATGGTTGGAGAGTGAAGAGAGTTGGCTGAGAAAAGAAGGAAGTGGAGGAGTATTGTGGTCAAGCAAGGCAGAAGATTGGTACCATTGGACTTCACTCTTTATAAATGAAACAGAAGGAGATGAAGAAGAACCAGAAGTGGATTACTGTAAGAATGCATGGATCCTGGATTTGCTGGGGCGGGCTAGAAGACGGCGAGAGCAGAGGGAGCAATATTGAAGAAGTGGCAGGAGAAAATATCATAATTAATAGGGCTTTAGATTCCATAGAATCAAGGACAGGTGGAGGTGTTGGCAGAGCACCAGACCATGGTGGAGAGCAGCACTACATTGAGCTTCAGACAAAGCCATTGTACACGGTGTGTAAATCTGATTTTCCAAAAAAGCACTTTGATCGACGAAGGATGCCCAGTCTGCTACTGGCTTCGGAAGCCACTTTTGCAACATGGTTGGTCCAGCAAAGGTCAGGGCTGATGGGGAGGCCTCGAAGATCAAGTGAGCGAATCGCTTCCAGTGGATGACTAAGAAAATACAAATAGAAAGGTATGTTCATGTGGTGATCGTTCCAAAGTAAGGGGGAGAGACTGGGATTTTTCAGGATTGAAAAGCATGTTCCATTTCCCAGATGAGAATCTAATAGTTTTCAGATCAGCAGAAAGAGAGAGATGCAGTTGCTATCTGCCGAGCTGAGGGATGGGACACTGGACGACACAATGTGGAGTCATCTGCAAAAAGAGAGAGAGGGTCTTCCAGAATATCAAAGAAGTCATTAATCTAAATGAGAAATTAGACTGGGCCCAAAATACTGCTGTGGGGAACTCCTGCCTCCATTGGGAAAGGCAAAAAGAGGATTCCACTGACGGAAACACATTGGCTGCATGAGTAGAGGAAGTGTGAAACAATGGAATGAAGATGGCCATCTATGCCACAGGCAGAGAGCATGTTGAGCAAACCAGGAGACATATGGTCCAATGCAAGGGTCAGGAACATACAGCATATGTGCCACGAGTCGCACGCAAGATGATTTTGAGTGACGCGCAATAAAAGTCAAATTAACGGGGAAGAAACTAAGTTGAAAAAAATATATATAACCCGATTAAAACCTATGCTTGACTGCTCTGTCGATCTCAAAGAAAAAAAAACAAACAAAAAACAAGCGCTTCCTTTGGGTAGCGTAATTTAGAATTGAAGTTATGCTTCCCAATGAAAGCTCTTTGGTGGAGAATGAAAAACGATTCAATGGGTTTATTTTCTACATTACTTTTAGAGGGGCCAGATAATCTTGATTCGCAGGAAATCTCACGAAAAGTGCCACTGATCGTGACACTAATGCGTCTCAATGACATCACTGCACATCAAAACAAACTCAACCTATATTGGCAGTGTGCAGGATCAACTATTGTGGGTCTTTTTGAAACATTTGAAGGCATTTTTTGTGAAACTTGCCAGTTTCTTTTTCTCAGCAAATTGACAGCTCGACTTCCTGCGAGTTCCAAAATCGTAAAGAAATATCGACACATCGCACCACCATCAGCGTTGCCGAGATTGGAATGTACATGTAAGAACATAATTTTCTGTCATATTTCAAGATTTCCAACATTTTGGCCGATGTTTTCCTTTCTAATTAAACCAGACAACTTTGATACCAGCAACATGGGTTTGATAGTCTTTCAATGGATAGGTGTTAACGATTTTGAAATGCAGCTTATTGAGTTACAATGCTCAGACTTATCGGCCTCAGAGTTTAGGGATCTGCAGCACACAATTGAGGCCACCGAGAGAGATCACAGGGTCTCTATCCTGACCCACTGGAAGTCCTTGGCTGTGATTGGCTGTTTGAAGACGGTTACATTTTCACTGCTCTCAGCATTTGGATCGACATTCCTCTGTGATCAGGTATTTTCACATCTGAAGTCAGAACTCAGCAAGGGAAAGCAAGGGCAAGGTTCACACCAAACGGTAAGATTATCCTTTTAATTTATTTATAAATGAAGCTGAAAAAATGTAAGTAGAACTATTATTGATGTTAAACATGTATCACTGACATGCAGATCGATAAATAAGAGTGAATAAGTTAACTCTTGGCATGCCACTTCTGAAAGGTTGCCGACCCCTGGTCCAATAGATGAGATTTGTCCAAGGAGACGGTTCTAACCTCTTGCTTGAGATTGAGGGCCTCCAAGCATTGCTGAGAGAGGAGCAGAAGCGCGTCTCGAGGTGATTGACCAAAATCAACGTGATGGTTTGAGATCAGGAATCGAAAGTGGTGGTTAGAGATCAGGAATCGAAAGTGGTGGTTGGAGATCAGGTTGTTTGAAAAGAAGAAAGACTCCACATCTGAAGCAAGGATCAATTCCATGACTGTTTTTATTTGGAGGAATACTCACTGGCCTACTGTTGGTGGGGTCTGATTTTTTTCACCCCGATTATGGACAGGAGTGATCGTTGCTGACTTCTATGCAGACAGGAGGTGGACAAATGAGAAGGAGAGACTGAATAGAGATGATAGAGGGGGAGCAAGAACAGTAGTGAAGGATTTGAGAACAACGTGTTGATACTAATTGTTGCCAAAGCAGGGTTGTCCAGTTGACAGTGGGTACACCAGGATAAGATGGGGACAGAGCAGGAAGGGTTGGGTACATAAGATTTGAAGGAAAAGGGAGAGTTTATACATTCTGCCTTATTTAAGTAAGAGTCTGCAGTACAGCTGTTTCAGATGAGGGATGGGATGAAGGGGGATCAAACACCAGAGACAGCTTGACAATGATCCACCATGACTTGGAGGAAGCAGACTGGTTGAAGATTTCGGCCTTGAGATTTGCATGCGGGTGTTTTCTGGCTTGCCTTAGGATGGACACACACTTGTTACGAGCCTTTCATGGTGAAAGAAAGTTCGTAACAGTTGGGTTCGCTTTGGATGAAAGAAAAATGATGGCTGATGGTGAGGCCCCAAAGTTTGAATGATTTGACCTCTTGAGGCCCAAAAGTGAGGCCCAAAGACAGGCTGAGTGTACGGGATTTGTTAGGGTTGAAAAACATTTCTTAAGTGATGGACCAGCTCCTGATTATATCAAGGTCTGCAGAGGAGAGGGAAGAGACTGCTGCCTGCCTGCCTGAAAGATGACAAATGATATGGCAAAGGGTGGAATCTTCAGCAAAGGGATAGGATGGATTTTTCTGGGGAATCAGAAAGATCATTGATGAAGATGCGGAACAAGACTGGTCCCAAAACACAAGACTGCTAACAGCTCCAGCCTTGACAAGGAGAGCAGATGAGAGGCTCCCATGAAGAGCAACATGCTGAATATGGGAGTGGAGGAAGTAAGTGATCCATGAGAGGAGGTGGTCTTGGATGCCATAAGCAGAAGGTTTGGAGAGTCAGGCAGGATGCCAGACTGTATCAAAAACACCACCAGGTCTTTGAAGAAGGAGACGGGATTAAGAGTTAGCCTGAGGTTGGCCAGCTGCTGTTTCTGACATTCCCGAGAGTGGACACATACTTGTTCCAGACTTTGTGGAATGACCTGTTTCCTTCCAGAAAGAGAAGGTAAATTGTTTTAATGAAACTTCCTCACCACAGGTTTTTGTGTGCTAAGGAAGAGAGGATAGGTATGATAACTGATTAACTGGTGGATAAACTGGCACAGAAGACAAAGTAGAATTTTGTGAAAGTATTCTCATGTGGAGTCAATATCAGGTGAGATGGAGGTGTGAGTGCAATCCTTTTAAGAGAGGGAAGATTGACGTTCCTACCAGGTGGTCTGTTCAAACAACAATACCCTGTGTCATGAAGGTAGCTCTCTTGCAATAGACAGAGAGATTTGTGTCAACATAAAAGTGATGAGAAGAGCCAATGGATGAATAAAATAAGATGAATAAAAGAGCTTTGAAGGAAAGTTTGTAAATACTCGAACCAGGAGGGACGACGTACCAGTGGGAGAAATCCGGGTTGTGAAGTTAACAGATTGGGTCAAACTCATGGAGTTGCAGAAGACCATGGCTAACATGCCATGGCTGCTTGCTGTTCAGCCAATTCCCAGCAAGCTGGAATGGTCATAATTGAAATTGCCGCAGATGAGAAACAGAGTTTGGGTGGGTGATTACGAGTTGATCTATGTTCGATGAAATAGAGGTGTATCAAGAGTAAACATCATTGGGTGGAGGGTAAACCACACAAACTTTAGGTAGTTGCGGAGAGCTGGACACACCCAGGCTTTTTATAGGTCAGGTCAGGTCAGGTCAGGTATGGGAGCATATGCCAGAACAGCGCGTCGCTGCGTCCACGGGCCTCCGTCTGGCCATCCCCCAGGCAGATGCCAGGCCCATCCCCATCTCCTTGAGATGATGGTCAACCTGCTGCAACCATGAGGCACGTGGTCGGCCCACTGGCCTCCTCCACTCATGAGACTCCCTCGCTAAGAGAATCTGGTGAGCAGGATCAGCGTCAGGAAAACGAGCCACATGTCCATACAGCCGCAACTGACGCTCACGGACTATGCAGGTAACAAATCTCATCCGAGTCTCTCTCAGCAACCGCTCGTTGGACACAAAATCCGACCAGCGATAGCCATGGATTCTCCGAAGACACCTGGTACCAAAGGAATTAAGTCTCCGTCTCAGATCCTTGGTCAGAGTCCAAGTCTCGCACCCATAGAGCAAGACTGGAAGTACCAAGGACCTGAAGACTCGGACTTTCGTCCTCCCGCACAGGTACCGGCAGCGCCACACCCCATGATCCAGTGAATCCATGACTCCCCAGGCCCGACCCAGACATCTATTGACCTCTGACTCGGAGCCAGCAGAGACATGAATATCACTGCCAAGGTAAGTGAATCTCTCCACGACCTCAACATCCTCACCACAAACAGATACAGACAGGACAGCAGCATCCAAGATGTCACCGAAAGCCTGGATCTTAGTTTTGACCCAAGAAACCCGTAATCCCAGCGGCTCCGACTCCTCATTCAGCACCTCGAGGGCCCCCAAAAGGATGTCTAAAGTCTCCGCAAAGATGACTGCATCGTCTGCAAAATCAAGGACCGAGATCTTGACATTCCCAAACGATGCACCGCAACTTGATCTCTCCGACATCCTCGCTAAAATCCAGTCCATACAAGTGCTGAAAAGTGTGGGGGCCAGTACACATCCCTGACGAACTCCAGTAACAAATTTTTATAGTGGGCTTGGATAGATTATGGAGCGGACAATGGACAATGAGCAATGGAGTTCTTGAGTTCTTGACATACACAGCAACTCCACCAGTGATGCGGGATAGGGGTCTGTTAAAGCTGAACAAAGAATATCCAGGGAGATACCCAGATAAATTGGGAACAACCTGTGAGAGTAACGTTTCTTTTAAACATACAATGTCTGGAGCAGTGGCAGTCATCCGAATGGAGGGATCGGAAATATTGAAACGGGGACATCAAATACTGGTGGACCACAATGTGAGGGAGGGGATGAGGAGCAGGTAGAGTGTGGAATTGGGCATGCAGCAGGGAACACAAGGTGGGAGGAGTGGGAGCAGGAAGTGCTGAGAGGAATAGGAAGCAGGACACACAGTGGGTGGATGGGGAGTGAGACCAGTGTTTGGGTGAGGGGGAATGAGACCCCCATGGAATGGGGGGGGGAGTGAGACCCATGGTGGAGTGAGGATAAGTACGATCCATGGCAGGGAGAGGGGAGGAAGGGCGAGACAATATGCGGCACATGGAAGGGGGGAGGGACACGTACCACGGAGATGAAGAGCAGGACCCGTGGCTCGGGAGGTGGGGAAAGGGGGGTGGAGCGGGACATGCAGCAGAAGAAGGGGGTCACAAGACAGGTGGTGTAGTTGGGGGGAAGACACGCAGTCGAAGGAAAGATGAGTGGGACATGGAGTGCTTGGAGAGGAAGTGGTGTGTGCAGCAGGGAGAGGGGATAGGAGAGGTGTAGGATACTGATAACAAAGCTAGGGGTGTGTGACGTATGAGGGCTACAGACCTGGAAAAGATCCGGGGTCTGGCCCTCGCTGTAAACTGGACTTCCCATGATTCCGATTTCTGATATATGAAGGCAGACGTCACGACTCGGATGACGTGAACGATTATTTCATACATGGAGTAAAGTCGTGGTTGAACTTTGAAGGGACGGACGGTCGATGGATTGAGTATTGCATGATTGATCGATGTGAAAGAGGAACTGTGTGAAGAAGAAGAGGAATAGATCGTGATGAGGAAGAAGTAGTGTGTAGATCGAAAAATGAAGCATTAAAAAGACTTTTAACAAAAGAAGCAAAATTGGGGATTTTTGAAAAAGAAGAGGAAGAAGTAAAGTCGAAAAACAAAAATGTAAATAACACCATGGAATAAAATAAGTCTTACCCATGATGATGGAGAGTTTTTTTGGAAAAAAAACACAACCTTCGTATTGCATTTTGTGCACGATTTTATGAACATAGACTTGAACGTGATGCTTTCAAATATTATTCACAACTCGGATGAAGTGAAAAGGAGAGGGGGGAGGGGGGAAAGGGGGAGTGGAGGGTGAAGGAGGGAATGGAGGTAAGGGGGAAGGGGGGAATGGGGTGAGTGAGTGCTTAATGTGATAAAAACGAACACACAAAAGTTACCTATTTTGTGACGCATCATGGGGTTTTATATCATTGCAGACAATTTTGCATGTGTCACTGTTAGAAAGATTTAAAATTATTAAAACAAGATATAATTTTACCTTTTCTATAATCTTGGAAACATGGCTCATGTAAGCAAGGAAGAACGAAGTTCTTGCCACATCAGGAATTGTTGACATGACGTCATTCATGTTGGTGGTGTTCTTTGCTGTCAGGACTGGGCGCCGCATTACGTAGGGGTTGTTGTATATCCAAAGGAACCAATCAAACTGCACAAAACACCCACCTGGGTTAGAGAGCTTGAAAACAAAAAAAAAAGAAAATTGTAAAATAAACTGGAGAGTTGATGGAACACCTTATTCCACATAGTCCTGAGAAAAAGGTCATGGAAAGGGTTTTTTCAACTCTTGCTTTGTGTTTTGCACGAAACAAATAGCGCAAGGTGTTGCCATGTTTGTATGAATAGGGAATCTCACAGTTACTCTGCCCTTAGGGAATGAGATGGAGTGAATGTTTTGTAAATCATGCACCTTTCCCTTGCAGCAACTGCTGACTATACATCCTGATCGGGACATCAACTGCACCGCTATTGAGTGTAAGTTGCTCGGCAAGTGGCTTAAGCACTCAAACAAGCAATCCAATGAAGTGGTTCATAAGGAATGGCTGGCGAGGCTGTGGCTGCATACCATATAGGATCCCTTTAACTTTAACGCCGGTCTTCACCGCACTCACAGCAGTTAAAGAAATTAAATGAATTCGTTCGAATGATGACTTTATCCACAAAGGAGTTTCCGTTTGACATCGAAAAGCTCTGGAGACATCGCAAAGTTTAATCGCCCGTGAAATAAACATTGCAGACAATCTGCCACGTTGCCTGCTCGTCTGTGCATGCGTCACGTAGTATATCGGTTTGCGGTCCGTGCAATCATCATAACTTTATTTTGAGATGTCCATTTTTCACCAGATTTGCTTTGATTTCTTGTAGAGCACCTCGCGAAATCTCTGAAAACATAGACACAGATCTGGCAGACACCATGGATAAGCAGTCCCGCTGGGTGACAAGGCACGAGATCAAGCAGTGAATGCATGAAATCATAAAGCTCAATGAAGCTGGTTAATTTTCGCACATTCCTAAATCTTTTGTTCCTTCAATATAATTCTCCCAACAGTGAAAAACAATGAGTTTAATGCTTTGGAAATTTCACATTTTCTTGTGTTTATGTGGAGGAGGGAGGGAACATAGCCTTGCTTGCCTAAAGTCAATGGTATATAGGTTTAGTTATAAGAATCGTTATGTCTTTAAATTATCAGATTTCACTCCAGATTTTGACACTCATTTTAGTCCGGACAAGATCCGATCCTTGGAGGCGAAGCCATATTTCGATTAGATACTTTAATTAACCCATGAGAATCGATCATGGAAAATTGTATCACGTAATGCTTGAAATTGCTCCAAGCTCCTAATATGAAAACTATAGCACTGACAAAAGCCACGTACCCAGCGATTTGTAGCTTTGATGAATGGGCATTCGATAATGAGTGAGAAAAGTGAAAAAAAAAAGTATTGCTAAGAAATCATTGCGGCCTGTTCGTCAAGGCATGGTTGAGTAGGCCAAAAAACATGGTGGCTTCAGACCCCAGCGAGGTAACCAAAGATGTGCATCCAGACCCCACAGAGAGCAGTGACCCAAGGATGATGCCTGATAAAGGATATAATTAAATAAGGCCATTAATTATCTTCAAAAGGTGTGTTTTAATTAACTCAAACACCAAATTTTCAGTCATGCACTTCCTTCGCGTTTTCTTAATATGTTTGCAAAGTTTCAGGCTGCTGGGTTTTATGATTTTCGAGTTATGGAGGAGACACATTGATACACACTGACACACACACACTCACACTCACACATGAACATTTATTGGAATAGGATTATTACATAGATGAAAGAACAAGAGGCCATTTAACCAAATCAGTCTTTGATACTTTGACTCGGTGCAGTTGGTAGCCAAAAACATATTGCAGTAAACATTTGTTTGTTATTGTGATTATCTTATCAACTTACATTATTATCACTAGTGCGGGCCCATAGGTGCGTGCCCGTAGGTGCGTAAACGACGACTGGATTGGGGCATTTTTCACCCCCCCTCTCACCCCCCACCCCACCCTCCTCTCTCCCCCTCTCTCGTGCCAATACCCTCTCTCTCCACGGTGAGGCGTGCCAGTATGTGCAGCTTCGTTCCTTCACTCTCGTAAACGACGACTGGATTGGGGCATTTTTTTCAATTAGATCGGACCAACCGTATCATAAATGGCCATAACTTGGGAAACACCTGGAAAACATACTCAGGTCCCCAGCGTCAATTGTGACGTCATATCAAACGAAGAAGAATTGTGACGCCCCTCTCTCTCACCCCCCTCGCTTCCTCCCCTCTCTCGCCCCCTCTCTCTGTAAATGTATTCACAAAAAACAAATAAATATATAAATAAACATTCAGTGACGTCATTCGTGACGTCATAGCACCGTGTCCTGTCATTGGTTTGGTAAATAAATGGCCATAACTTGGGCACCGCTTGTCTGATTAATATCAAACCTTAAAAAGGTACAGACTCAGGTCCCCAGCGTTGATTGTGACGTCATACCAAATGAAGAAGAAGAATTGACGTCAATCGTGGAAAATAATAAAATAAACATTAATTGTGACGTCATAGCACCGTGTCTTGTCATTGGTCAACAGATAAATGGCCGTAACTTAAGAACCGCTCGTCCGATTGATATCAAACCTCGAAAAAGCACATCCGCTGGTCCCCGGCAATATTCCTGGCAAGTTTCAATCAGATCGGACCATCAATCGTCGAGAAAGTGCGGTCGCATACAGGCAGACAGACACACACAGACACACAGAGATTGCTGGAATTATAGATAGATAACAAGTGCATTGACAGTGAATTTAAAAATACTTACCATACTTCGTTGAAAATGACTGTGGATGGCAGTGAAGGTAAAGATGACAGCAGTGAGGAAATCTTTGAGAGCAAGCATGTTGTTGAATCGAGTTGGCAACCCTGTGAGTGTGCATAAAGAAAGGACTGGAGGCTCCACAATGCATAATGGGCACAATAATATTCCTTTACATTTACAGTAATTTAAAGCCACTTTGAATCAAATTCCCAAACGAAAGAGGGCATAAATACGCTCACATTAACTCTGCTAACCTGCCACCAGTTTCTCTTCATAGTGGGGTCGAAATACTGGATAAATGAGCCCACAATGTGTGTTGAATAACATTCTAGATGTATTACCTGTGGACTCCAATGATAAGAATCCTTCAAATATCTCTTTAATCCATTCCTGCAATTCGGCATCCTGAACAACATCGGCATCACTCTTGTAGTAAATGTCGATTATTTCTGAAACAAAGCTGGGATAAAACAAAACAAATTCAAATCTGAATGAACGACAGTACTCAGTCGGAAACATTACTTTCTTTTTTTTATACATAACGTCAAAGTTCGTGGAAGAGCAAGAACAATGAACATATTAGGACACAACAAAAGAAAAGTAACAACAGAGAGGGAGAGAGAGAAAAAGAGGGGTGGGGAGAGAGAAGGGAGAGAGAGGAAGGAGGGTTAGAGGGGAAGGAGGTAGAAGGAGTGAGGGGGGGGTGAGAGAGAAAGGAGAGAGAGAGAGAGAGAGAGAGAGAGAGAGAGAGAGAGAGAGAGAGAGAGAGAGAGAGAGAGAGAGAGAAAGAAAAGAGGGGTGGGGACAGAGAGAGAGAGGAGGTGTGGGGGGGAGGGGGGACACCAACAGCAGAGTTGAAGGACAAAAACAGAGGGAGACTCGGACAAACAATGGGTGAAGGGAGGAATGAGGGGAAGGGGAGGACATGTGGCATCGACAAGATGGATACAGAAGGAAACTCTTCGGAAGGAAAAACTGGAAATTTAGAAGGAGGTGGGCTTGGTGATGGGTAATAAGGGTGTAAAAAAAAAAAAAACATCATAGCTTTGGATGGGGGATAATCTGAGATGGTGGTGATGAAGAGCTGTTTTGAAGACCTGGAGGGAAGAATGAGATTGTAAAGAAAGTGGAAGTTGGTTCCACAAATGGGAAAAAGAGGAACGAATGAGTGGAAGTGAGCAGTGATTTGGATTTTGGGAGTTTCACCAGAATGGGGTTAATGGTGGACCGAGTGTGCCCTGCAGAAACAAAGCATGGAAAGAGCAGAGGGTGAAAGACCACCAATTTGCAGTAATTCAAAGTTGATGAATTAATCTTCCCAGTGTGTCCATTTTCACTGAGGGTGAACATTCATGAAGTTGCAAGCCAGAAAGCTTTCAGTTTCCAAACTGCTCCACTTTTCAAGCTACTTTCCTTTGGAGAGCCTCGAATGTGGAATCAAGTGAAATTCATTTCTATATTTGGAATTATTGTGTGTTCAGTGCAGTTTTTACATCAGCGTTCTGTTGGGATTTATGCCACTTACAACTATTATCGTAAACTATATGGTATTCATGGAATACATACCCCACACAGTCTTGAGAAGGACTTGGTGCAAGCAAACTCTTGTTTTTTACGGTTTTTAAAATATATTTTTCTTTGATCCAACATGGCGGCCAGACCACTCGACCGATGACGTCGATCAAAGTATTTTTATGATGGGTTGTTGATCATTCATTCAATTTTGCATTGATCGGTTAAGCGATTTCTCCGACAAAGATTTTCAAAAACAAAAATTCAGTGAGGTGATCTGAAATTCCTTTTCAAATTTCAAGTCAATCGGATGAAAATTGAGAATTTTAGAAATCTCGGCCGACGTTGACTCAAAAGAGTGACCGCTCTTTCACATGGTCAGGTAACATGTGGTGAAGTTTCAATTTCCTCTGCTGAATGGTTTTCGATGTACGCTCAACAAAATGCAGACACGTGATGTACGTACGACATCCATACGCAAGTTACCGATCGCTGCATCCCGCTTTTCGCTTCACGAGCACAGGGCAATTATCAACTGGAACTGTGCGCACATTATATTGTCATTGTCATTTGATTATTAATTCTCTGCATATGCATTAAAATTGTTGATATTAGTGCAAGGATGTCATCTTGGAACATCAAACCATTGGCTGGGCATGAACGGTCGAGTTATGTGATGGATTCCTTCCTTGCGGTTTCCAACATTTTCCATGCTTCCTGGAGCCATGCCCGTGTGCACGTGATTGTATGTATATGATCTGCATATGTTCCAACCTTTCACAAGACAATATATCGACGTATGACTTTTGATATTTATGTACCAGTGTAGATACTGTTACGGATTTCCCGCCCGTCGGCATGCGAACGACCGCGTCGAACCAATAGCAGTTGCTTCGCCCACCGAACGGACACTCCAGTCGTGACTTTCTGGAACAACACAAGAAACCAGTCACGGGTGTGTTTTTAACCACACCACGGCCCAGTCCGTATTCTACCCACGCAAAATAGGGTCAATCGCCGAATATCGATATACCGAAGTACATGTGCGGGTAACCAACAGAGGGACCGTACCTCGGCGAAGGCCTGCTTGGACACGAACCGCTGAAGCGGTCCGTTCCGTTCTGGGATAACCGAGCGGGTATTATCGCCAGACCTCGCCGGACCCGATTCTATTTCTCAGCCGTTTAAAAACCAACTATATTCCGAGTGCAAGATGGGGCAGTTCAATGAGTGAATGGACGCACCGAACAGGATTGCATTCACACAAGGACATTTATTATAATAAAGCACGTATGCAATTAAACAAGGCAAAACACGTATGCAATTATACAAGCAACAAAAGCGCGACAAAAGAACTACAACTGTCTACTTATTATGTACAGTCACTTGCACTTAACAGCAGTTCCTACTTATTAGACGGGCCCACGGACACACATACGCACACACACACACCCAAGAAATGGTGGAGGGGCCTTTCATAACGAGCTCCAGCTCGGAGGACAGGTGAGCTGAAACCCAGAATCTATCTCGAACCTCTCCACCTCGTGTGGTCTTCAAGTTGTTCGGACCCGGGCTCCAGCGAGAGTGAGCTGGATCCAATCGCCGTGAACTGCGATCCTTCCCGAGCTCCTGCGAATCCTCCCGCGCTTCTCAACACGTGCTGGTGAGACGAGGCTCCGATACTTCCCGTCGATGCGTCACTTCCCCGAGGAACCACCTCCAAGAAGAGCTTGATGAGTCGCACCAAGCCGGGAACCAAAATGGAGAACAAAGAGCTCCACGAACCAAGAAGAAGAAGAAGCCACCACTCGCAGCTCGAGCTGAGCGACCGGCTCAACTTCCTTCCAAGCAAATCAGCTCGAAGCAAAAAGCTCTCCCGAGCCAAGCAGAAGCCGAAGTTCACGGAACCATCAAAGCAAAAAGCCTCCTCCCGAGCCAGGCCTCAGCCGAAGCTCACTGAGCCAGCCGAAGCAAAAAGCTTCCGAAGGTCTCAACCCTAACCCCAGCCAAACAGGACCAAAAGGTCTGCTGAACGGCTACTCTCAACTCCCTTCTCCAACTCTGCCCTTGAACAAAAGAAAAAGATCTCCTCTTAACCTTCTCCGCCCCCCCTCCTCCACGCCCGGCGTGACTCATGCCCTCGTGATCCATCCCCCCCCCCCCCCGCTCAACCACGGGTGGGAGGGAGTTGTTGACATCATGAGTCACGGGACGGCAGGGTTCTTCCTCTTCGCAGAATTGGGGGAGGGATGTCTCCATTGTTCGTTCCCGAACTATTAAATTGATCCGCAGCGCATCTAATCAATTTCTGAACATTTAAACAATGGAAGATGAGCTATCTTGGGAACAAGCACTTATCAACATAGATAACTAAAGGAACCTGTATGTTGTGTGCAATCGAATTCCCAAATTCGTAACAATATTATGTACCATGACCTCAAACAAATTGCACCAAAAGCTCTCTCACTTGCATCATGTTGGAACATCTGAAGATGTTCTATATTTGGAATTATTGTGTGTTCAGTGCAGTTTTTACATCAGCGTTCTGTTGGGATTCATGCCGCTTACAACTATTATCGTAAACTATATGGTATTCGTCGAATACATACCCCACACACTGTCCTTTACGGTGGCCAGAGTTCAAATCCTGCCACCAACCTCCTCATAAAAAGTAACCCAACTGCAGGAGGACATCCACAGACATATCCACATCAAAAAGTCTGAAGAAATCCTGTGAGGGGAAAATCCTGAAATTGGTATTTTATATTTTTTGGATTGTGGGAAAGCATATGAAGGAGCTGTCAGACACACCATGCTTCAGGAGATGATGATCTCCTCATTGTGCTAAGGACTGTGAAGTCTGCTGAGGTCAACAACAGTGTGATGGATGGTGATGACACAGACCTTCTCATCCCACTGTGCTACCATTCAAACTTGGAGTCTAATGACCTGCTCTTCCACACAGAACCTAAGGAGGACACAAAGAACCCTCACATTTGTATCAAGATGGTCAAGGAACAGCTTGGTCTGGACATATGCAAACACATCCTCTTCCTCCTTGCTGTCCTTGGATGTGTCAACATCTCACCTCTCTGGGATCTGGAATGGAGCTTCCCTCTATAAATTCAAGACAAGCAGTCACTTCCGTGAGCAAGCCAAGCTGGCCTCCAAAGCCTGTCACTGACTGGGCATCCTTCGTCGTGAAAAGTCCTTCCTTGGCACACCTGAGCTCCTGACCAGGTACAAAGCTTTCTTTCACAGCCTGATGGAGTACTGCTCCCCCCTCTGGGCTAGTGCTCCCGCCTCACAAATTTCTCGGCTTCACGCGGTGGAAACCAAGGCTTTGAGAATCATTGGTATCTCCCGCAATGAGGCTGATTCTTTGGGTTTCTCACACTCTCACCGCATGCAGGTTGGTGGTGTTTCTGTTTTCTACAGTCTCCTCTCCAGCCTCACTTCCCCCCTCCTCTCCCCACTCTGTTTGTGACCTGTCCCTCCCCATAATTTTACAGGGAGCTCAAGGTTCACCAGCAGCCTCCTTCTGGTGAAACCACCAAAATCAAGAATCACTGCTCACATACACCCTTTCATTCCTCTTTTTTTCTCACCTCTGGAAAAAAACCTCCCACAATCTATTCAATCCCACTCTTTCCTCCAGGTCTTCAAAACAGCTGTTCAGCACAATCTCTTCTCTCCCCCCATCCAAAACCATGATCTTTTCTACCCCTGTTAATCCACCCAACACCCACCTCCTTCAGATTCCCTGCTTTCCTTCTTGAAAGTCCCTGTGGTGTCCATAATGTTTACTCGTGCATTGCCCCAAGACATGTTGCAGTTAAGTATTATAGTATATGAGAGCAATACTCTCAAAGAGTGGAGGAGCAACTTGTGAGTCAACGGCCATCTATTGCTATACCCCAACTGTGTCTGCGGACGTCCTCCTGCAGTTGGGTTACTATATTTTTGGAGGTTGGTGGCAGGATTTGCACTCCGGCCACGGTAAAACCCTTCATTCCACAAAACCAAGAAATGTAAGGAAATCTGAAAACTGTGCCTCCGCAGGACAGCTCAGCTCTGCTTTTAAGCATGGCCCTGTGACTCTGGTCAATGGTATCCAGTGTCCCTTGAGAGACAAAATTATTTTTCACCCAACAGTGAGTTTCAAGACATCTACTGAAAACATCAAGGATGGTGGTCTTCAAGGCACTCCACAACTCCTCAGGATCCCCCAAAGCACCCTGACCCACCAAATCCTAACTCAGCCTGTTCACAAACTCCTTAGCTACCCTCTCATCCTTGAGCTTGCCAACATCTGGCCAAGGCCAGGATGGTGCCATTCTTCCAGATTTAAGCTCAAACTTGATAGTTATTACCACAAGCCTGTCATCGGTATTGAGGAACTGAGCACTACGGTCACCCTGCAGTTCTGGATCATCCTTCAGCGAGCATCAATGAGCACATGGTCAATCTCCTTTGACACACCGCCAGGGTTGGAATACCAAGTCCAGCGATGAGCCGATGGGCGCTGAAACCATGAACCAGCCACCCTAAGTCCATGACTCCTTGCAAAGTCAAGGAAATTGGTGCTATTCTGGTTCACAGTTCCAGACCCATGAGGACCAACACATGTCTCATAACCATCCCTATCAGTTCCAGTCGATGCATTGAAATCCCCCAAGACTAGCAGAGTATCTCGCCTCGGGGACTGATTAACCACAGACTCGAGCGTGGCATAGAATGCGTCCTTCACAGCAAGATCACTAGCCTCAGTCGGAGCATATACAGAGACCAGGGAAATGACACCCAAGGGATGACTAAGCCTTAGTCTCATAATACGCTCGTTGACCGGTGTCACCTCAATTATCATTGGAGTCATCTTATTGAACATGGCTACAGCAACTCCTTGGCATGGTAACCATCAGAGTGACTAGACCCATAGAAGGTGTAACCACCCGACATGATCTCGCCGCAATTGGGTCTCTGAACCTCAGAGAGTGCTGCAATTTCAATGTCCAAACGCTTGAGCTCAGATGAAAACAAAGACAGGTGATCATCCTCTCTTAGGGATGTGGCATTCCAGGCACCCACCCGAAGGGACCGCCTCAGGTTAACCCAAGGAGATCGCTCTCTGGTGGACGACATCTCAGCACCACCCCGACACACACTACTTCAATCTGACCCGGCAATGTTACCCTGTGGTTTCCCTCCTATCATCAAAGATTGGGTGTCCCGAAGGCTTTGCCCCAATCCCGTCATCTGGTGAGCTGCCTTGCGAAGGGCAGCTGCACAGGAGGTACTCCCACAAAGTGGGTTTTCAGATTTTTTAATGCTTTTGGAATATTCAGTGGAATGAAGGGTTTTACAGTGGCCGGAGTTCAAATCGTGCCACCAACCTCCTCATAAAAAGTAACCCAACTGCAGGAGGACATCCACAGACATAGTTGTGCACGAGATCTGATGGCCATTGGCTCACAAGTAGCTCCTCTGCCTGACACACACAATTCTGTTGAAACATGACCACAACCTTCATCACCCATGATGTCGCAAAGTTTGTTCATGGCACCCAAAAAAATTCCAGAGGTATTTACTTTCTTCTCTGTTACATATTTTGTGGGTCATCCATGCCTACCAGCAGTTCCCTGGTTATCTTATCCAGCCGCGACCTGTGGAGGGCCAAGGGGTATTGTCCCTATATTTATACGATATTAGCACGGGTAACCAGCATTGCTGGGCAATGCCAGGTCCCTCCACCCACCCAATCCCCTGCCGCCTCTCACCCCACCCCTCTCCCTCCGGACTTCCATCCCTCTCCCTGCCTCCTCCCTCTGGACACCCACTCCACCCCTTCCCACCCTCCTCCCACCTCCACCCTCCCTCTTCCTCCTCTCACAAAGGAATTTTCGCAGGGTTTTTAATCACGTTTGAGAAAAATAACTAATTAAAATAAATCCTGCTTTTAATTCCTCCCAACTTCGAACCTGCCTTGTGTCGTCTTGAAATCTCCACCCCATGTCCCCCCAGCCACCCCCCCCCCGAGGGTCAAATTCATCAATATGGCCAAAGGAAGTCATGGTATGTTTATCCTCGTTGATATGTAATGCCTTTGGGGTATGTTCAGTTACCAAGTTTCTTGGAGAGCGCTCGCCAAGTTGCTTAAGCACTCAAGTACTGCATTCAAAACCATTGAGAAAGAACGGCTGACTTGGCAAGCGCTGGCAAGCTGCTTGATACGTGAACACACCCCTGGACACCTCGACACAAACAGTGCATGGGTAATGCCTACAAAATGACAGTTTTTTTTCAATGAAAGATCTCATATTAATGAGTGTTTCCATTGGAATGAAGAATGAAAACACACCTTATTCAATTTTCAACGCATTGTTTTAGTTTTTAAAATGTACACAAAATCAGAGGTGATGTTGAGTGTACAAAAGTGGATGTGTACATTTCATACTGAACATAACTTTAAAGTGTACATGTGCATATAGTACCTATAGAAAGATTGCACCCCCTTTCAAAATTTTCACCTTTTGGTGTCTTATCACCTGGAATTTAATTGCATTCAATCAGACTTTTCCCACCTTTATTTACACATCGTAACCCACAACTTCCAAAAGAAAAAAAAATTCCATCAATTTCATTAAATTTGGAAATAAAATAAAAATACAAAAATAGAATATCTTGATCAGATAATTGTCCACCCCCCCCCCCCACCTTTAAAAGAGCAATTGTAAACTGGAAGGGCAGTTGGAAGAGCACATACCTCCACCACGGAATTGCTTAAGTACTCAAGCATGCCTGATCCATGAGAACATATCGGGCCCAATACATTTTTGAAATATCATGCTATACAGTACGATATCGTTTTGGCCTGATCTCTCAATGGTGAGGAATCACTTTAAAAATTAAATAACTGTCGTATCCAGATCCAGATTCGGATCTTCACCAAAATCTAAACAATTCGTCCTTTCCACACACCCAACTCGTCCACCAAGTTTCGTCCGAATCCGTCCAAAACCTTTTGAGATATCGTGCTATATATCAGTTTAGCCCCATCTCTCAATGGTGAAGAATCACTTCAAAAGTTATCAGATCTGGATCCGGATCCGGATCTTCACCAAAATTGAATCGTTTCTTCCTTGTCACATACCCAACATTTCCACAAAGTTTCATCTGAATCTGTGCAAACTTTTTGAGATATCATGCTTATATATCATTTTTGGTCCAATCTCTCAATGGTGAAGAAGCACTTTAAAATTCTCGTCGTCGGATCCGGATCCGGATATTCACCAAAATCTAATCAATTCGTCCTTGTCACACACCCAACCTATCCACAAAATTTCATCCGGATCCATCCACAACTTTTAGAGATATCCTGTACACAAACAAACAAATCGACAAAAAGGGCTGAAAACATAACCTCCTTCACCTTCGGTGGTGGAGGTAATTCGCTCAGGTGTATCCAATCACCCACAACATCACACATCAAGTTAATTGGACTGCACAGGTGTTTAATTGTCGTGATTCTGATTATTTCAGAATAAAATCAACTGGTCTTGTCACGTTCCTCTACTGGGTAGTGCAATTCGTAGTAAAGACTCAACCATGATCACCAAAGAGTTTTCAAAAGACCTCTGGGATAAAGTTGTGGAAAGGTGAAGATCAGGGGATGGGTATAAAAATATTTCAAAGTCCTTGAATATCCCTTGGAGCACAGTCAAGGCAATCATTAAGAAGTGGAAGTGTGAGGGCTGAAATCGAGATTTTGTCTTTTCTTTCATTTATTACTTATTTTAAATATCTTCCTTTGATTAAAAGTTGTTTATTGTTTGCTTTTTGCTAAACTTTGCTCAATTTGTGTTCTGATGATTTAAGAAACAACCATTAATAGTATCTGAAGACATGGGCCAAGTAAAAACATTGTGCACAGAATCTTTCCTAATATCCATGGCACGACTGTGCTGTCAAAATCACAAACCATTCTGCTGGCCTGAGGGAGGGAGGGGGCAAAAAAAAAAAATCTATCTGTCTCTGTCTCTGTCAAGGTGAAGATGCTGTGTTTGAAATGCTGATGTCTTGTAAAAGTTCCACAATCGGGACCCTGTTGATTGCTTGAACCAGAGAAAGACTCCCATATACTGTGCTTCTCCGGACTCACATCCTTATCGGCTTAACCATGAGATGTACTCTGTGCAAGAACAGATTGAGCCACTAACCATGAGATGTTCTCTGTGCAAGAACAGATTGAGCCACTAACCATGAGATGTTCTCTGTGCAAGAGCAGATTGAGCCACAAACCATGAGATGTGCTCTGTGCAAGAACAGATTGAGCCACAAACCATGAGATGTGCTTCACTCAGGAATAAGTTGGTTGAGCCACTTACCACAAGATGGATCTTGCTCAAGAGCACTTTGCTAAAAAAAGAATAGAAAACCAGGGGTGACTGAAGACATACAGAGCAGTTTTTTATATTCGCTCTAGCATTCTGTTTGACTTGTTGCACAGGTGTTTGGTTGGCTGTTTAATTGATTCGCTGTTTAATTGATTGTTTTTAATTGATTGATTGATGATTAAAAATAAATTATAGACCTGTTCTTGAATTCTTGTGCTGGGTGTGCGAAGGTACATTGTCTTTGCTGTGATTAAGCCATTATATTTGTTGATGATTGTGTCTCTCCTAATTATAGCATTGTAATTCAAGGACCGGGGTTCGAGCCCCGACAATTGGCGAGCCAGGCAGGAGCCTTCAAAAACCTGGAGAGGACTGGTGGACCATCCCGGTGGCCAGGGAGCGCTAGTGTTTGCTGAGATGCTCACAAAAGACCCGATCGAAGGTAGGAAAACACACTTGCACTCGGTCGTGGCTTCGAGGGGTGAGTGCTTACTGGCTGGGGGAGGAACTATAGGCTGCGCCAGGTTCCGCAAAGGCTCTCAAACTAAAAAGGAAAGTGGAGCAACAATAATCATAGCAGAACAGTTGCTTGTTACAAAGACGGTAAGGATAAGGGGTTGTGAAATAGAGTCCCACCATTGTCAATAACTGGAATGAAATAGATTGTTGTGAAGGTAAATGGGAAAAATAATTAATATTCCTTGAATGTCCTGCAAATTTTAAAAGAAAGACAATAATTCTTCCCCTTTCCCATTAGTGGATAGCCGAGACTATCTGAGGCAAAGTAATATTGGAGAGTTGGGAGGATTAAAAAGCATCCATAAACTTGAGAGGGAGCACTCGGTCGAGTGCAAAACCTCCGCCGCCAATACTGCTGGGTCATTTAAGTGAACCTGATATCCTATTCATTGTAGGTCAAAACGGATCAGACTCTACTGAACCACGATTGAATAAACTAAACTAGATCGACGCGCATGTAGAAATGCCAAAAAAAAAAATTGAAATTTTTTTGAAAAAGAAGTTGCAAAATTTTTTTTTTTCTCCAACAAATATTTTTTGGGGGGGGGGTTGGAAATCACTTAAAACATGTAGAAATGCAAAAAAAAAAAATTCAAACATTTTTCAAATAAAATCGAAATTTTTTTGAAAAAAGTTGCAAAATTTTCTTCTTTTTTTTCTCTAACAAATTTTTATTTTTTGGTTGGAAATCACTTAAAACATGTAGAAATGCAAAAACAAAAATTCAAATATTTTTTCAAAATGGCCGCCATAGCGGCCATATTGGACTTTGGTCAGAGTCCAAAATCTAATGGCATGATCCTTGATACCTAATCCCCCACCAAGTTTCATCGAAATCCGTCCAGGAGTTTTTCCGAAATACTGTTCACAAACAAACAAACAAACAAACAGACAGGGGTGAAAACAGTAACCTCCGTCCATCTTCGATGGCGGAGGTTAAATATAGGATACAGATGAAAATGCTGAGCGGTAGAAGGTAGAGGTGTTGACCAGGTTTGCAAGGGGGCTCATGATAAGAGCGTACGGCAGTTCAGGTGCACCGCTGCTGGAAGGAAGCGGCCTTGCAAGGTAGGAAACGACAAATGAAGGAACTAAACGAGAACCCACAGGAGGCTATAAGGCGACTCAAGGAGTTTATTATATTTCATCAAGCTACACATATCGATATAGGAATATTGATGACTACGCGATTACCAACAAGAGCGTGGAGACGCATGAAGGAAGCGATTCAGTGGCCTCCAGTGCTGCCAGTAAGCAATCAGGAACATGTGACCCAGCCCTGGATTGATCGGTTTAATGACCTGTGTACACAATTGATTAGGGACACCAGTGTCACTGCAAGGGAAAATAGCAGAGATAAGAAGAAATTGGAAACGAAGGGGGGGGGGGTATTGCCCCAAATATCGTACTCTTAAATTGCATGTCGTGATTAAGGCACCAAAAGGTGAATCAAGTGGAAACCCCGTTGAATTGAAGATGACAGACGATGAGGGATTGAAAAAGGGTGAAGGATTGGAAAGGTACCCTCCACATTTTCAACTTATGCACAAACAAATTGGACTGATTTGTCGAGTCAGAAGACAGGGTACCAGACCTCACTTGCGAAATTCAACATGTCAATATTATGCTGAACGTGGTAACGAAATTATAACCATTAAAGGATGAACTAAAGGGACAACTATACCTGTAAAGATATGAGTGAACAACATTCTGGAACCTAAGGCACCTTTGAATGGAACTTACCTTGTGTGCGGATATGGGGCATACTCATGGTTGCCAGTGGATTGGACAGGATCGTGCTATTTGGGATATGTAATACCCAGAATTTGGGTTATGGACCAATCACCATTTATGCCACAGACCAGATCAAAAAGAGCCATTTCAGGAGTTGAGAGACTTTTCAGGATCACATTCCATCCTGATGGAGCCGCCAAAAGTGCGAGGGAAATTATTAACATGGCAGCAACATTGGAGAAACTCGCCAACACCACCAGCGAGGGGTTTCACAAGACAAGTGTGGAACTGCTTGCTATGTGGCCGACAGTTATGCAAAACCGTAATGCTCTTGATATGCTGTTGGCAGAAAAGGGAGGGACCTGTTCTGTCATAGGTGGGGAATGTTGCACCTATATTCCTGATAATTCAGAATAAATTGATAATTTGGCAAACAAAAATTAAAGCTAAAGGTACAAAGTACCATGACTTTAATAAAGGATGGTCAATGGGATCTTGGTTGAAGGGAATATTTTGTCGTTGCAGAGCCTTGATAATCCACTGGTTGTTTATAGGTCTCACGATCTTCATAGCCATAATCGTTGTCATAGATTGTATTAAAGTATTAATCAGGGAATGTGTGAGACGGTGTGTTTCAGCAATGGAGAAGGCAACAACGGAGATGGAGATGCAGTATGCAAGCACATGCTGAGCCATTCATCGACGCTGGACCTGGACGAGCTCACAATATAAACCGAGTAAAGTGCTTTGTTGCAAGGAAAGGGGGTTATCTAATTGGATGTAACTGGTGTGTGTGGAATCTTCTCTTGCAGACTCTTTGGAGTATGATCCCAATGGATGGATGGATGGATGTGCATAATAAATATCTCTCAGGAATATCCTCCGCAGCCTCCACGATGAATTATGGCCGCATTTCATGACCAAGCCGATTTTCTCGAATGTTTGTTTATTTACGTCACATAGTATGTGAATTACATGTCCATCAGTTTGTTTGTAAGCCTTGAAAAGTTGGGTGAAAACCACAGAGGCCAATGAACCCTCAGAGCTTTGCAGAGTGAAAATGATCATTGCGATTTCTGGGGGGGGGGGGGGGCTGGCGAGAAAGGCGTGACCTCGTTAAAAGGCGGTGGTTGTGACGCTGGGGGAGAGGGGAAGGCGTGGCCTGTATAATAGGCAGCGCTTATGACCCACAGACACAAACTCAGCTTTATATTTGCATGATTATTTATATACAATATTCACATGTGAAACACACTGCAATGTGATAACCTTCCATAAAATTATGGTGACCGATGCTGTATTTTATCTGGTTCACATTCTACCATTCTCGATATTCTGAATGAGACCCACCTTCTAATGACATCCCAGAGCTTCATGCCATCATCACGGAAGTAGAAGTTGGGGAGGTCACCGACCCCACGGCTTTCCAAGTTTCTTGGAAGGAAAAGAAAGTCGAAGTTGAACTCCTTGAAGATATTTGTTTTCAGTTTGAAAAATTCCTCTCTTCCAAATGCGGAATACTACAGCACATGAAGAAAAGTTGTGTTGAGGTGTTAATTTCAAACAAAAAAGTGCTAAAAAAAAAAACGAGATTTTATGGTTGATTCAGTTTTTACTCACAATGTACAAATACTCTTCGATTTTATGAATATTTTTACTCAGAACAAATGTCTGATTGTTGATATATACTGTGGCCTGCAAAAGTGTTCACCCCCCCTCAAAGATATCACATTTTGATGCCACCTGAGGTTATTTCATGATGCTTTCAAATCAAATTTAATATCGTGAGTCTTCACAAACGATTCCAAAGTGATAAAGTGAAAAAAATGCAGATAGAATGTGAATAAGTTTGATTAACAAAAAAAACTCAGATGATTCTTAATTGCATAAGTATTCAAACCCTTTCCCGAAGTAACCCAAAGTCACTTCAGGAGCAAATTATTTGTTTGAAAGATTACAAATAAGTGTAGAAGGTTTCACCTGTATGTAATCAGTGGTTTAACTTAAAAATTAAGCTCCTTCACCTGTCTAAGGAGATTTAAGGTGCAATTCACTTGGTCAATCAACAAGGCAAGCATGAAGAAGTCAGACATAAAGTCTTTCCAAAGAAGTCAGACGTAAAGTGGTGGAGAAACACTGTTTAGGAGAGGGTTATAAGAAGATTTCAGTCACTCATTATCCCTTTGAGTATGATGAAATCCATCTTTAAGAAGAAATGGAAGACGTATCATACCACCCAGACTCCAGCAAGATCAGGTCGCCCATCCAAACTCAGAACCTGGGCAAACAGGAAACTGGTTCAGGTTCAGGACGTCACTGTAAATCCAACAACGACTGAAAGATCTGCAAGGCTCTATGTCCGAGATGGGGGCCAGTGTTCAATCAACAATATCCCATTCCCGTCACAAAGCTGGACTCCATGGACAGGTGGCAAGAAAGAAACCATTTCTGAAAAAGACATGTCTTAAAGCTCATATGGAGTTTGCGAAAAAGAATCTCAATGCAACTGCAGAGGTATGTGGAAAAAGGTTTTGTGGTCAGATGAGACAAGAATTGAACTTTTAGACTGAATTAAAAGCGTTACGTCTGGTGCAAACCTACTTCATCCAGTCAACACCATCCCTTCTCTCCTGCATGGTGGTGACAACATCATGTTATTGGGCTGCTTTTCATCAGCAGGGACTGGCAAGCTTATGAGGATAGAAAAGACAATGTGCGGCGCAAAGTACAGGAGAATCCTTGATGAAAACCTTTTTCAGTTAGCCATGAATCTGAAATCAAGTAGGAGATTCACATTTCAGCAGGATAATGATCCGAAGCACAAAGCTAAAGCCACACTGGAGTGGCTGAATATGAAGAAAGTAAATGTTCTTGAGTGGCCCAGTCAAAGTCCTGACTTGAACGAAATTTAACATTTATGGTGAGACTTGAAGATTGGGGTCCATCAACGATCCCCATCAAACTTGGCAGAACAAGGGAAATTTTTACGTGAAGAATGGGCAAAGATTTTGCCATCTCAGTGCAAAGCTGGTAGAGACCCACCCAAAAAGACTCGTCGCAGTCATTGCTGCAAAAGGTGCTTCCACCGAGTACTGACCTGAGGAGCTGAATACTTTTACAGCCAGTGAATTTTGATGTGTGCATGATTTTTACAAGTATTCCTGACATGTAACGTCCTTCAACTATAACAGTGTTTCGTTTGATCCCTATAGTTATGAATAAAAAAAGTTCATTTCTGCATAGTTTGTTTCAACATAATTCGTAATTCATCTAAATGTGGCATTATTGGAAGGGGGTGAATACTTTTGCACCACTTACCCAGCTTTGTGAAAGGAACGTGATATTGTTGATTAATGAACACTGACCCCCACCTTCGACATAGCACCTTGCAGATCTTTCAGTCATTGTTGGATTTTCAGTGACGTCCTGAACCAGCTTCCTGCTTGCTCGGCTGCTGAGTTTGGATGGTTGACCTGATCTGGTTGGAGTCTGGGTGGTGTTACGTCTTCCACTTCTTATTAATGATGGATTTCTGTGCACTCAAAGCGATAATGAGTGACTTTAAAATCTTCTAATCCTCTCCCAAATGGTGCTTCTCCATCACTTTATGTCTGACTTCTTTGGAAAGTTCCTTGGTCTTCATGTTTACTTTGTTTGTTGACCAAGTGAGTTGCACCTTAAAACTCCTCAAATATGTGAAAGTAGATCCATGGAGCTTATTTTTAAAGTTAGGCCACTGATTACATACAGGTGAAACCTATTGCACTTATTTTGTAACCTTTGAAAAAGATACAAGTCTGGAGACGGCGATGGTTCACGAGCAATATACATGGTTCGCCTTTTTTTTATTTTTTGACCTTCGAGGGGACGCCATGGGCAAACTGGCGGGAATCGGGAAAAACGTAAATGATGAAAGTTGTAGTCCTCGAAAAGCACTACTTGCATACCAACTTTCATTTGAAACAGTTGAAAACACGAGGAGCTCGATGACAAATTTATTGCTTTTTTTGACATTTTCAAAGTTCGTGACCTTGTGACGAAAATGAAAAATCGAGCTCTGTGGGGCTATGCAGGTGCCACTGGGCTAACCAAATACCAAAACCACTGCCAGATTCGACAAACCCCCTCGGAGAAGATGTAACTTGAAACCGGCTACCCCCTAAAAACGTGTTTTTTGGGCGTGGCTCCACCCATGATGGGTGCAACATGCCCATTCTCCAGAAAACATAATTAGATTATGATACAAACCTCGCACCCGAATTTTATCAAGATCGGATCAAAACCCACGGAGCTATGCTCGGGACAGACAGACAGATACACACCCATAACAAATAGAGTCGTCACTTACTGACTCGTGAACCAAAATTGCTCCTGAAATGATTTAAGGTTTATAAGGCAAAGGGTTTGAATACGTATGCAACTGAGGATCATCTGATTTTCTCTGTTAATCAAACTTGATCATATTTTATCTGAATTTTTTAGTTTTATCACTTTGGAGTAGTTCATGAAGATTATATATTAAGTTTGATTTGAAACATCAGGAAATAAGCTCAGATGGCATCGAAATGTGAAAACTCAGAAACACAAATAAGAATTTAAAAGACCCTTCTCATGTCCATTTTCTCAAGACTACATGGGATGAGGTGTTCTATGAACTCTCCAGTTTGTATTATTGATCTCAGTCATGGTGGAGGTTACACCTGCATTACATTTGGGAAAAGGACATTAAGAGACATTAAGCTGAAGATTGAGGGTCTCCATCCAGGGCAGAGTGGGTGGCTGTGACGGTGTTTTTGGAAATGTGGACCGATACCTTTCGGCCATGTCAAAGAATCGGAGTCGTGGGTTGCCAGAAACCTCTCCACCTTCTCAGTGATAAAGACACAGTGTTCAGGAACATGTGAGTCGGTTAGGTACAGGGAGTGAGGGGTTGGGCATGTAAGATTTGGAAGCAAATGCAAAATTGAGGCATTTGGCCATCTTAGAAGCAGAGTCGGCTGTGGTGCCAAAGTCAGGGAAAGAATGGGGTGGGTTCATACTCGAGAGACAGACGTAACAAGGCGCTACCAGGTTTTAGAGGAGGGAAACGGGTTCGAAAGTTCAGCCTTGAAACTGGCTTTTCTTTTCTCACTTTGTAACTGCAGACAAAATAGGATACATCTGTGGATAAGTCAGAGCAGGTTTTTGTGGAAAAGCTCCCAGGCAGCAATCATATCAGGGGTAAGAGAGATAGAAGACCAGTCCTGAAGTAAGAGGGCAGTTTACAGGTGGAGAATTCAATGTGTGATAACTTCACTCAAATAAAATTGCAGGACTATGTTTATCTCCAAGATATTTCAACAGGGCAATATGTGATAGACTTGGCTGTGTTTTTTTTTCAGATGGTGTCACACAAGTGACAAAAGCCAAATGTGCAACTGTATTTTCTCAAGACCAAGATTCAGTTCTCAGACGCACGGTCTGGGCAGGAACATCTGGAATTCATACTTGAACCTTATTTCTCAAACACCAGCATGTTTATTAATACCTAGTCGAAGTCTTTAACTATTTTTGATTTTGAAAATGTAAGACTAATTAGGAAAAATGCAAACAATAATTCTTGAGCAAGAGGAACTCCAAAAGTAGAGAAACTCACCTGGTCCATATAACCACCATCACACATAACAACCTCTCGAATCACAATCGCCTCATCCAGTGTGTACTTGACGTAAGGTTTCAAGAGCTAAAAATCAAGTACAGACAGAATTCAAATTACCAAACAAGAACAAAAATGACAATTAAATGAGGGCATCTTCTGCCATTTTATCAGAACCACATGAGACATCATCTATGTTTCTGTTCAACAATTAATTATTTTTCTTCTGGTTATTTATTGTGGTTGATCAGAATGTCATGATATTTGTATGTCTATTTATCGTCTTTTGATTTCTCACGACAATAATCTGACGAGTCCATAATCAGTATGAAAAAAATTCTAATCACTTTTGTTCAGCTTTACCATGTGAGATGATTTCTGTATTCATTATGAAAATGATATGTCATGGTAAGTGCATTAGAAATATTTAATCGTTATTTCTTTCATGTTTGTTTGAAATGCACATACCTTGTACAATGGATGACCTGTGGGTAAACACCTCATCAAAGCCACAGAGAACACCTCAGTTGTACATCTCAAATACACGTACATTGTTGTCCAAAGTGTCTTGCAGTTTGAATGCTGCAGCCAGAGCTTGGCAAGGAGCCAATCTGTTTCTGAATCACTGGGCAGAAATATTGGGTTGTCTTCACTTGGTTCTTGATTCAGCTTGGGAGGGAAACATTAAAATAGAAAGGGAAATGCATGAATGAACGAGAATGGCACCTGGTAGAGCGCATACCTCAGCCAAGCTGAACAGTTTACGTTTTGTATCCCACTGGAACGCCAGATCTGGATTCGGACCTGAACTAAAATCGAATTGGTTTGTTCTCGTCACCTACCAGGTACTAAACTCACCCAACAACAGAAAAACAAAAAAAACGTAAACAGACAACACCGTCATCAGGTCAGGTCAGGTATGTGAGCAGGCGCCGGAGCAGCGCATCACTGCATCCACTTTCCGTCGGTACTCCAGAGGCTTCCGTCTAGATGGGCCAGGCATCTGCCATCCCCCAGGCAGATGCCTGGCCCATCCCCATCTCCTTGAGATGCTGATTGAAATGAGAGCGAGAGATGAACCTTCAGAGTTTAGGCTTTATTCCATTTGATTGGAGCCGCTTCTGTGGGCACACCGGGGAATACAGGTTCAGCTAGGAGTACATAAGCAGTAACGTATACATGTGCAGTTAATCATTGCAGACAATCCGCCAAAGCACGGAGTTCGATATAATTTCCATTCTCACCAGTCAATGAGCACCTTCAGTTAACGAGCATCAAGTGAACAGCCGATGTCAATAGCAATGCCCCGGGGACAATCACTCGTGCCGCAGAGACCTCCCCTTATACGCGAGACGCACAACATGTGATCCCGCGTCATGTCCCTCAATTCACGACAATTCACCACATTCTCCCCACCTTTAAAATGTAACTAGGGGCCCATCTTACACACCATGATTGCTTTAGCACTATAGGAGTATACATTTCAAGCAACGCGGACTAATTGATCTACAGAAGCATACATGCCAAGCAGTGATTATTTTGAGTTGTAGGAGCATGGAAATGAGCATCGATATATGATATAATGGGCATATAGGAGCATGAGCAGCGAGAATGCCGATAATCCCCTTTACAGATTGAGTCGTCGAGGGGGCCTTATTCGTCGACCTCTCCGGGAGTAAACGGCAGTTTCACTTGAGGGAGACTTCCGATCCTCTTGGTGAGCCTCGACTTGTGCCGGGGATGACTCCTCGATCGCTCTCGGGTGGAACGCGGCAGCCCCGTCGCCTGGCGGAGTTCCTGGGGGGGAAATGTCAGAAGGAGGAGTGCCAGAAGGTGGTGTACCGGCGGGAGGAGTACCTGAGGGAGCCAGATGGCGAACCGACACAGTGGTCTCCCTGCCATCCGGGAGCCTGACATGAGCATACTCTGGATTAGTGTCAATGAGTTCGACCCCCTCCACCAGCGGTTCATACTTGCTTTGTCGTACCGGGCGTTTCATGAACACTGTACCGGGGTGGGTCAGCCAGTTGGGCACCGTTTGACCGTCAACATAACGTCGTTGGTGAGTAAACATACGTTCGTGAGGAGTGGCATTTGTGGACGTGCAGAGCAAAGAGCGTATGGAATTCAGAGCGTCGGGAAGAGTAACCTCCCATCGCTCGGGGCCCAGACCTCTCGATTTCAGCGCCAGAGTTACGGCTTTCCAAATAACTCCATTATACCGTTCCACCTGCCCGTTTCCCTGTGGGTTGTAACCCGTCATTCGACTAGTTGCTATGCCGTGCTCTAATAGGAATTGTTTTAGCCCGGCCGACATGAAACACGGCCCTCTGTCTGAATGTATGTACGAAGGTCTCCCAAACATAGCGAAGAGGTCAGAGAGACATTTTACGACAGTGTCCGAGGTCATATCCGAGCACGGAAACGCGAAAGGGAACCTTGAATATTCATCAACAACGGTGAATATGTATCTGTTGTCTGTTTCGGTCGGCAGGGGCCCTTTGAAGTCGATGTTTAGTCTCTCGAAGGGGGAAGTGGCCTTGATCAGTCTGCCAGAAGCCGCGCCATAGAATCTGGGTTTTAGTTCAGCACAAACAGGGCATGAAGCATTCATTTGTTTAATATCTTCAACAGAATAGGGAAGATTTTGTCTGCGTACGAAATGTGCCATCCTGGTTACCCCTGGGTGGCACAGAGACACATGGAGGTCTTGCAAAGCCTGACTGATTGTTGCCGAACTGTAGACCCGGGAGAAGGTATCTGCAGCAGGGTTTTCTTTCCCGGGCCGGTAAACAATGTCGTATCTGTAGCAAGCTAGGTCTATCCGCCATCTCATAATTTTTTCATTCTTAATTTTCCCGTTATTTTTCCCATCAAACATGAATGCCACGGATCGTTGGTCCGTAACGAGCGTGAAGTGGTTTCCCAGTAAATAATGTCTCCATTTCCGCAGCGCTTCAACGATGGCGTACGCTTCCTTCTCTATCGCTGAGTGTCTCTGCTCGCTTCTAGAGAGAGTTCTCGAGAAGAACGCGACCGGCCGCCCAGACTGATTAAGTGTAGCAGCTATGGCGTGATTTGAAGCGTCGGTCTCCACCACGAAGGGCACCGAGCTGTCGATCGATAAAACCACGGACTTACTGATATCATCCTTGAGATTGTGGAAAGCTCTTACAACAGCGGCATCTGGTGGAAAGTTTTTGCAATGCACTAAGGGATGTATTTTCTCGGAGTATTGCGAAATCCATCTCGCATAGTAAGCGAACATCCCGATCACCCGGCGCATTGTTTGCAAGTCCTGAGGTGGTGGAAGCTCACGGAGCGGGCGCAATCGCTCAGGATCAGGCTTAATTGTGCCGTCGGCTATTGTGTAGCCGAGAAGGTCAATTGACCTTGCCGAGAATACGCATTTCTCGTAGTTGAGAGTCAGATTATATTTTCCAGCAATGCTCAAGAATCTGTCCAGATTCCTATCATGTTCCCTCTGATCCCTACCGCACACTGTGACATTATCCACGTAAACAAAAGTGTCTTTGAGGTTTTCATCTGAGATGATGTCGTCCATAACCCGTTGGAAGCAAGCTACTCCATTCGTGACACCGAATGGTATCCTTCTGAACTGGTAGAGGCGCCGCCCTGCCTGGAATGCAGTGTAAGGTTTGTCTTCCTCTCGGATGGGAATTTGATGATAGGCGCTTCGCAAGTCGATGGTACTGAATACCTTATAATTGGCCACGCGTTCGACCATCTCATCTATGCGCGGCAGGGGGTAGGCGTCGAGTTGGGTGAAGCGATTGACCGTTTGGGAATAATCGACAACCATTCGTTTCTTATGGTTCTGACTGCTGGTTACTAACACCTGTGCGCGCCATGGCGAATCGCTCGGTTCTATAATTCCCTCCTCCAGTAATCGCTTGGTTTCCGAAGTGATGAAATTCATGTCAGCAGTGGTATATCATCCCCATCTCCATGTCAACCTGCTTCAACCATGAGGCACTTCGTCGGCCCATTGGCCTGTCTGAAGAGACCTGGTACCAAAGGATTTAAGTCTCCGTCTCAGATCCCTGGTCAGAGTCCAACTCTCACATCCATAGAGCAAGACAGGAAGCACCAAGGACCTGAAGACTCGGATTTTCGTCCTCCCGCACAGGTACGGGCAGCACCACACCCCATGATCCAGTGAATCCATGACTCCCCAGGCCCGACCCAGACGTCTATTGACCTCTGACTCACAGCGAGCAGACACATGAATATCACTTTCAAGGTAAGTGAATATCTCCACGACCTCCATTCTACATTGTACGAATCCCTTTCTTTGACAGCAACATTCTGAAGAAGCTACTCCATGGAACAGTTGAAAGTAAAATAACTCGAACTATGAGAGCAACCACACACAGCACTGAACTTGTCAATAAATTAAAACTAGTCAGACGTATGCTAACACAGGGAGCAAGCTTGAGTTAGTGGATTAAAACAAGTTTTCTTTAAGATCATAAAACGACACCAAATAGAATTAGCGAAATACAATAAGAATGGTAAAATATTATTAGCGTGATATTTATGCAAATACATTACAATATATTGTTACGGGGCCGGGGGGTCAGCCGCCAACCGACCGCTCTGAACGGAGCCGCAAGTCGAGTCGGCCCGACCGATCGCCCAGAATATAGATCGCTGCCCGGATAACTCCGAGAGACGGGTCTTTGTACAAGAACCGAAATACGCCAAATCGGCAGATCACGTGGGTAGGGTCCATTGCCAATCTTCAGTGTACCTAAATACCCACGTGATCCAACTACTGGGGTATTCCACCCTCGACGGAACAAACGGATCCTCGACGACGGATCCGCAGCGCATCTAATCGATTTCAAAACATTTAAACAATGGAAAGTGAGCTATCTAGGGAACATGCACTTATCGACATAGCTGACTCAGGGAACCTGTATGTTGTGTGCAATTGAATTCCAAATTCGTAACAATATGTATATATATATATATATATATATATATATATATATATATATATATATATATATATATATATATACATATACATATACATATACATATACATATACAGTAGACTAGGCGTAAGTCGTCACCATCGGGACCGAGAAAAAAGTGACGACTTACGCGTATGCGAACATTCATGATGACTGTGGGGTGAAGGATGAAGTCGCGCGTGGCCTGGACACGTATGT
>NC_140963.1:8369525-8372025 GCF_056783735.1 Eptatretus burgeri
GGGAGTGCCCCCCATGGCACCTCCCCTGAACCGCACACGTGGCAGGCCGGCCTCCCGGGCCCCTTTCCGAGGGTCACCCGTGCCCACAACACTGCCCACGCGGCTAATGGCACCCCGGGCCCCCGCACCAAGCAGGCGCACCCGTGCCCACTACTCTATCCCGGCCCCCCATGGGCCCTTGGCCTACCACGGCCGACGAGCCTGGTGCCCGGGGTACCCACTCAGCGATACTCACCTTTCGCAGCCACGCTCCCAAGCCCGTCAACAGGGCTCCTGCACCCCTCCAAATGGGTTTCGAGCCTACATTCCCACCAACAGCAAAACAACCTCCATTTTTCAATTTGACTAACCCAGCTAACTCACTTTATACTGACCCCGGGGTCCCTTGGGCGGGAGTCACTCCTCCCCCCAATCACTCATCGCACCATGCATTCCCCATTCACTCCATACACACAGACCCGCTGGCCTCACTCACTCACCAAGCACATGCTTCCACTTCACTCACCAACAACTCTTCAACACACACACCGCTGAACTCTGCCATCCTCCTAACTACATCCCCTAACTAACTCGTGCTCCCACGTCGTCCCTTAAACTAGTAGCACGTTCCTTTTAACACTACGTAGCTAAGCTACGTCCCCTCTACACATCCAAAGTCTGTCTCTGTCTCCAAATCATCTCATTAATCAATTTCCCAACCTAAATCTGGCTACAATCCCTCTAACTAATCCATTCCACGGACTCCATGAGGACTTACCCCTGCCCCATGAAGTCGGTCTAACTAAGCTAACCCTTCCCCCTAACTAGTTTCCATCCTGTGCCCAGGTCAAGGGGGTCTTCCACCCCTTGCCCAGGAATCCTGTACACCCGAAAGTGAGGCTTGTCTCTCCCCTTTTTTTTTTTTTTTTATACGCAGCACCCGCGCGGCAACTCGCGCATTTCGCACCTGCCCGTGACGTCATGCAGCTGCACGTGTACCTCGTCCCTCCTTGGACGGTACCATCCGGCAGAGATACCCCTCCTGCCGGATTCCAACCCCACGTGCAGCCATGACGTCACCGTGCGCATAAAAAAAAACAAGCCCCACGTCTCGAGGGGTTCCCCACGCGAACACATGTGCTTTGCCCGTTGGAGCTTAACACACACGATCGCGTGGAGAACCCGTCCGGTCCAAATCCATTTACCTGCCTAAACTTTGTCCGTCCGCGGGATCGGCAAATCCACCGCGTGCGTTTCCGGACCGGGACTTCACTCTCGCAAGCGAGCACGTGGTGGTCTCGTGCGTTGCACAGCACGAACCGCGTGCTCACTGCTGGGTGAACCCGGCACGGTCCTCGAAACAACTACAGCCGCTACTCGGCTTTCTCTCCTCTGTCGCCGTCTCCGTCTCCATTCAACCCACGCATACCTGCGTGTTACGACGCACACAGTCCACTCCATCACATTCACACGGGGAGACGCGGCTGCGTGCTCCCGCATGCCAACCGACATCTCCCTCACATACCGCTCTCTCACACACACGGTCTCCCTGGCACACAGCGACCTTGCACACGGCCGTTCACTCACGCGTGCCTCACTACTCACACAAACCATACTACTCACACGTGGTGCTCCATTCACTCGCGCGGGGGCACTCACCCGCGGTGCCTCACCCACACACGCGAGCGACTCAACCGCTGTGCCTCATCCACACACCGTGCCTCACTCATACACGCGGGGGCACTCACCCGCGGTACCTCACTCATACACACGGCGACACTCACACACGCGGTCTCTTCCACACAACGTCCCTCACTCATACACGCGGGGGCACTCAACCGCGGTGCCTCATCCATACTCCGTGCCTCACTCACACACGCGGGGGCACTCACCCACGGTGCCTCACTCACACTGGCCGTTTCACTCACACACACGGCCTCTTCCACACACGGTGCCTCATCCACACACGGCGTGCTGGGAAGCACGCACTCCGGCACCATCGCTACCACACCACTCACACACGGGGTCGCTTCCACACACGGGGACGCACTCACACCTTGCACCACACACACAGGGACAACCACACTGGGGATTTGTGTCCCCACAAGGGTCTCCGGGGCCTCTATACCCCCCAAGCTCTCCGTGCACCCGTCCACAGCACCCGTCCCCTCAACCTCGCAAAGCACGACCGAACTCACCTGGTCGTGACTCGCCTCAAGGGGGCATACTCGCTCCCCTCGTTCCTGGAGGAGGCCATCCAGGTGCTCGCACTGGGTCCCTGCCCAGTCCGCCAGCTCACCCCCATTATCCTCCACTACCTCCGTGTGTGTGTGCCCTTCACTTACCCCGTCTTCATCGTGTAGTCTTCCCTCTATCGTTCCCATCTCCCGTGTCTCTGCCAACTCTTCACCCTTTACCTCCCTTGTCTCAACTATTATTTCTGTTGTCGTCACCTCGTGTCTCGTCTCACACGTTTTGGTCTCCCCATTTAATTTTTCCCTTTCGGTCATCGTGACGACCC
>NC_140963.1:8389525-8397025 GCF_056783735.1 Eptatretus burgeri
TACGTTTTTGTGGAGGTTCTGAAGTGGAATTTAACACACCAAAATGACCAGCATGACCTGCTGAGTTGATTAGGCAAATTAACGACAAAAAAAACATTAAAATTCTGATGTTTTAAACACATGCCATGTTAAGGTATATAAAGCAGCATAAAACATCCTTCGATCACAGCATTGCATTCTAATTACAAACTAAATCACAAAAACACTAACGTTGCAGCATAGCATACATTAATTCATACAAATAATATTTACAACAATAATAAGAATTGTCGTATCACATGGCAAGAATATTAATGAACACAAAATCCCCGTGCTGGCCCCAAGCACATCTGGGCTTAGTGAAAGGCAAGCTAATGCTCAATCAGTACAACAGGTGGGTGGACAACAAGGCTATGAAGACCAATGAAAATTTGGCCCATCAGACCAACAGGCCCACTCGTAGCTACAAAGGTAGCACTATAGAGAGATTTAAAAAAGCAAACAAAAAAAACAACCCCCCCCCCCTCAAAAAAAGAATACTCCCGGCACTCATTGATGAACCTCTGAAAGTTTGACGGAGATAAGTTTGGCCATCTCTGAGAAAATTGTGATACGCTGACATACAGACAGACAAACATCTTTCTTACAGTGTAAGATTATCATTATTATCAATCAAGTCATGAAGAAACAATTGTTTTCTGCCAATATTGACGAAGCAAAGCTTCAGGTGGTGGCCACTTGCACTTTGATTAAGCACCTGGATGGCAATGGGGAGAAGTTCTCCTTCAGGTGTGGAGTACAGCATACAGATCGGGGCTGCAGCCTTCATATTCTCCGATTGGATCTTGCAATCCACCTCAATCCCGTGAAGATACTTGAAGTCCACAATGTAGATGTTTCCTTCCTGGAAATTAGATGTTAAGTTGAAATATTAGATAAATAATTCTCCCGTTACCCCCACCCTGTCATTTTCTGCTTCTGAGCAAACACGAGAGAATGTACTTTCCTTAAAAGATGAATTTCTTCGTGGTGAAATGCGATCAACTAACACGTACTTACTTATGCCAATGAATTATAGTTGGAAAATTATGATGGGAATGAAAACGTTTACAGATGTAATTCACTCATCTTTCAAAACTTGAGTAAGCAATACATTTTTACCTTCTTATCCATACTCCAAAAGGAGCTGTGAGTGCGTCTGTACAAGTTCCAGACCCTTCTGTACCTTTGGACTCCGTGTCACCCCGAAGACACCTCAATACCAAGACCATTTGGAACCTTAAGACCTCTTAAGACCCACCCCAACATCCCCCAAGATCACACCGCAAGATCCTGATGAGCCCCAAATACCCTTTCAGACCCTTAACCCCCCCCCATGCCAAGACACCAACACCTTTTGGACCCTTTTTAACCCTGAAGCCCTTTAAAACCTGAAGACAGCGTTGATGCAATTTCTCCGAAATTAGCCTGATGGGTTTGAGGGTGAGAAAAACAAGAATAAAATGCTGATAATTAAAATAAATGTATTAAACCTGAAATAGAAAATGTACTCAAGTGTGATATGATTTGATGTGCTTGAACATGTGTCTATTTTAATTTTAATTAACATAACCATATCTTTCCTTTGTATGGAACGATCAACCTGACTGTTAAAAATGTAATGAGCAGGCCGACTTTTCCAATTCGCTCGATTCAGAATTGCCTATTATTTAAATATATAAGGGTTTTTATGACATGATAAAATCCAAAGTACCAGCAAGCTGGATAGAGGAATGTTATTACAACACAACTCAGAATGTTGTGTTGTCCAGATGTATTAAAAAAACTGACGCTTTATATTCCACAGTCTGATAAAAGGCAGTTGAACCTTTCCCTTCCCCTGACGTAAATAGTATGTGATCCATCTTCGTGCCCAAAAGATTGCAGTGTTGATGTCATTCCTGAGATGGGAGAGAGTCTACCCATCTGGTCTTGAAATATATATATATATATATATATATATATATATATATATATATATATATATATATATATATATATATATATATATATATATATATATATATATATATATATATATATATATATATCCGGGCATAGTGGCGTGCGCCTGTAATCCGGCTACTCGGAGGCTTGGGTTGGAGGATCGCTTGAGGACTGGTAATTTGCACTGGGCCGCGCTATGAGAGGGTGCAGAGCAGCCTGGAATCATGGCGAAACCCAATCTTTATCCCTGTGTCGTAAGAGGTGACCTGGGTTGCGTCAGAAAGGGCATCCGGTGAAAAAACCTATGCCAAATCAGTATGCGGATCATTACGGATGATCCGATGTGGCGATCCCGAAAGGGAGCAGCCGAAAGACGAACAACATATACACATATATTATAATCCTTTTCAATAAAACTGAATGCTGCACAAAATCTGGAAATACATAAACCTGACAAACGGTGACACCAGCATTTAAAATGATAAAGAGCTGTGTCTCACTGAACATTATATAAGGAACTAAAATTATCCATGTATTTCAGAGATCTGGAGTGAGTCTTGAATTCCGGTCCCACCAATGCGCATATTTATGTGTTTGTATGTATTTGTTTATGTTGTTTGTGAAATAAATGTTCAAATGTACAGGAAGATTCAGAAATTTCTTCTACAATTTGGTGAACCAGAGGCAGGAGCACTAAAACCTGAAGGAGCGTTGGTGCAGAGTGGGGTGATGGTAGGCACGAGCTCACAGATCAGATAAGATGAGAGAGATTGATCTTTTTGTTGAGTGTGCTGCCAGCTGACTGTGCGCCTCGTTCTTTGTTTGGAAAGATTAACATGCTTCGAACAAGAATTTGAGCTTTTATAGATTTGAGTTTTATTGTTCAGTGGTTTATGTTTATTTTGGAGAATGTGTTGTTTCAGAGTATTGTTGGAGTCCCATAAAGTCCTGATCAGGCTAAAGGGTCCACTTTTATTGGCTGCACTGGCACTGCTTCGGTGTATGCTTGGATAGTTCCCGAGTATATATTGGCAATTTCATGCAGACTTAAATAGGGTGCTTAACAAAGGAGGTGAGAATAGGGTGTTGATCAACAGAGGAAGTTGAGAAGTTGAGAAATAGTGTTGTTTTTGAATTGGAATTGTGATTTCAGTTTGGGATTGAAGTTGGAAATAAGAGAAAACTGTCTATTGTTTTGTCTAACAGCTCTTGTATGAATTATTTGTATCCTGTCTGTGTATGTATATGGAAAAGTTGTATGAGCATTGCAATTGTATTAAGTTTTTGTTTAAATTTTGAATTTTCCCTTTCACTAAGTTTGTGAAGATGCGGAGCCGTTTTGAAAGGTAACCAATAAAATGTTATCTGAGAAAAGTACACCAATTCGGAATACGTTTGAAAATTATGGGGCAGAATTAATATGTGATGTTGATAAGTGGTCCAAGTGGATGTGGAAATAGAAGAGAGTTTCCAGTAGAAGATACCTTTGGGAAAAAAAAAAACATGATTGAAGACTTAAAAAGAGAATTGGGAAAAGGGGAGAAAATCCAAATTGGCAGGGTTCTCAGTATGGGAAGTGACAGAGGGAAATGCCCTGAGGGTCGTGGAATTGAAATGAATTTAAAATGTGTTTGAATACAGGTCGACCAACATGATGAGTGTCTGGCCGACAAGAACATTGATAAAATATAAAATGAATAAATGAAATAAGGTTCAAAGATATAGTGTTGAAGCTGGAAATATTATTTGACCTTGTTTGGCCTTGAGTGCACGTGAGGCTGGCATGGGAAGATAATTTTTCAGCCATCAAAAGGTAAAAAAAATCAATAATAATGTGAATATGGTGTGGCTGGTTATATCTTTGAGGTGCTGGTAAATGTGAAACTGTGCAAATCTGTGCAGGCAGTGCGAGTAATTAGTGCAATGTTGGATTGGCACGTTGGCGCTCCATGCACGTATAGCATGGAGGGGTTTGTTGTGTGTGCTAACAGGGGATTGTGGAAAACTCTCAGAATGCAAGCCCTTATCATAATAAGTCACACTTGGAAAGGGATGATTGTTTCCAGCTGTGAGTAGAGCCATTATAACAAGAAAATATTTGGTCATGCATGGATGATAAGGCTGGTTAACAGAGTAAATAACGCTGAGAGGTAACATATTGAAAATAGACAGCAGATTGTGCAAATAGAGCATTCCTGAGTTATGAAATAAAATGGAACATACATCAACATTTAATTTTAATCTCAGAAACAGCTTGAAGGCAGAATTGACTATCGATTCAGGATTCGGACTGTGTACAAGAAGTCGTGACTGAGTTTTAAAGTCTACTCGGATTTTTGGTTTCTTTAAAATTGTGAAAATGTTATTTGGTTGTCGTTTTAAAACCCAAGTGATTTAATAAATTGTGAGAGAGCTCCGAGTATACGCTCCGCTTCGAGAGCCATACACTTATTAGGAATAAATACATCCCGAGAGATGAGAATGGTGAGGAAGAAAACAACAGCATGGACATAATGACGCTGACGTCACGCATTGAATGAAAGATGTTTTTTTTCATGGAGACCCAGGAAGTGAATGACTATATGCAGATTTGCAAAATGCTTTTGGGATCGCTCACGATTTCGGAACATTGTTGTGAGAGAGGGTTTTGACGTTTTTTTGGTAGCGAAATGAACAACAAATATCTGATGTTTGTAAGGCGATTCTGTTATCATTTGTGATTACATTAAGTGTGATCGCCACCTGGAAGGGCGGATAGTGTGTTGTATCTCGATGGCCAGAACACACGTATTTATTAACCTCCGCCATCGAAGATCAGAGGTTACTATTTTCACCCCTTCGTTTGTTTGTTTGTGAACAGTATTACGGAAAAACTCCTCGACGAATTTCGAGGAGACTTAGTGGGGGGTTAGGTGGGGTCCAAGGATCATGCCATTAGATTTTGGACTTTCTCCCCCCCCCCCAAAAAAATAGTTTGAGAAAAAAAATTTTTTAATTGCATTTCTACATATTTTAAGTGATTTCCAACCCTCCCCCCCAAAAAAAAAATTGATGGAGAAAAAAAAATTTTGCAACTTTTTTTTTGAACAATTTCGATTTCTTTTTTTTGCATTTCTACATGTTTTAAGTGATTTCCAACTCCGTGACACCCCGAAGACCCCCCCCCCCAAAAAAAAATGTTGGAGAAAAGAACTATAACTGTCAGCACTGTTGACATCATATTTAATGAATAAGATACAAGGTTCACTTGAGTGACCCAGCAGTATTGGCGGCGGAGGTTTTGCACTCTCCCGAGTGCTCCCCCTCAAGTTTATCGACTGAAATGCTCACGCGATCCGGATAGAGTTTGACAACACGCAAATGTTCCAATACGGGCTCGACTTGAAGTTTTATTATTATATTTATTATTATTATTATTATTATTATTATTGAGCATGCACGAGGATTCACCAGGGAGTTGCAAATCACAGAACAAGCAGACAATGACATTGTAGGGTTACATAACTTTTACTATTAGCTTGTTGCACTTATAATCAGGTCAGGTCAGGTATGGGAGCATGCGCCAGAGCAGCGCATCACTGCGTCCACTTTCCACCGGAACTCCTGGCGCCTCCGTATGGTCATCCCCCAGGCAGATGCCTGGCCCTTCCATAGCTCCTTGAGATGCTGATAAACATGCTGCAACCACGAGGCACGTGGTCGGCAAATTGGCATCCTCCACTCACCAAACTCCATTGCTGAGAGAATCTGGTGAGTAGGATCAGCGTCAGGAAAACGAGCCACATGTCCATACACAGCTGCAGCTGACTCTCACGGACTATAAAGGTAACAAATATAATCTGAGTTTCCCTCAACAAACGCTCGTTGGACACAAAGTCTAAACAGCGATAGCCAAGGATTCTCCGAAGAGACCTGTGGTCAAAGAAATTAAGTCTCATTCTCAGATCCTTGGTCAGAGTCCAAGTCTCACATCCGTATAGCAAGACTGGAAGCACCAATGGTTTAAAGACTCAGATTACTCATTCAGTAGGCACCCAAAAGGATATCCGGCATCTCTGCAAAATCAAGGTCAGAGATCTTGACATGACCAAACGATACACCGGAGCTTGATCTCTCCAACATCCTCCCAGGAATCATGTCGGTACAAGCGCTGAAACGTGAGAGCCAGTACACACCTCTGACGAACTCCAGTAACAACTGGAAATAATTCAGAAATGGAAGCACTACACCTCACAGCGCACTCAGTTCAGAAAGCAGATCGATCAGTTTTGGTGGCACCACACGAAGACCAAAAACCCTCCAGATGGTACCTGATTCACTGAATCGAACGCTTTGCATAGATCAACATAGGCTACAAGCAGCCTCTGCTGAAACCTTCGTCTGCGTTCGGTGAGGACCCGAAAGGCAAGGATACAGTCAATCGTTGACCTCTTTGGAGTAAAGCCTGCTCTGGTGGCTAGTGCTCAAGCAGTTGGTGGCGAACCCGATCAAGAATTATCTGAGCAATGATCTTGCCTGGAACTGAGAGCAGCATCAACTCTCAGTAGCTATTGCAGTCCTGTTAATCACCCTTCCCTTTCCAAAGAGGGACAACAAGGCGAATCTTCCAGTCAGTTGGGTGACGCCTGTGTGCCAAACAGAACACAGAACTGCATGCAACGACACGAGTGCAGCATTTCCACCAGCCTTGCAAAGCTCAGCAAGGCTGCCACAAATTCCACAAATTCCAGGAGCTCACCACAATCCGTTCCAACTGAAGTACACTGAGGGACAGGCTTGGAGGATTGCAATGCACGAATTCCTCTGTGAGCAGGACTTGAATCACTTGACCACAGGTGATACGCCACCCCTTCACAGATTCCGTGCAAATAGGCGTACTTGTCCACCATCAGCGAACGTCTAGTTTTATGCCTCAGCTCCCTGAACAGCTCAGCTCTGCCATTCAGCTCTGCAACTCTGGTCAATGGTATCAGGTGTCTGTTGGGAGACAAAGTTCTTCCTCGCCTGATGGTGTGTTCCAAGACAACCACCACAACATCAAGGATGGCAGTTTTGAAGAAACTCTACAACTCTTCAGGATCCCCCAAAACACCCAGACCCCCAAATTCCCACTTGGCCTGTTCACAAACGACTCAGCTGCCCTCCATCCTTGGGCTTGCCAACATCCAACCTCGGTTGGGATGGTACAATTCTCCTGGATTTGAGCTGCAACTTCACAGGCTTGTTGAAGCAACTCTGGTCAGTATTGAAGAACTGAACACTCCAGTAGATCCTGCAATTCTGGTGCATCCTCCAGCGACCATCAACGAGCACATGCTCATTGTCCTCTGCCACACTACCAGCGTTGGAAATACCAAGCCCAGCGTTGAAAATACCCAGCCTGTGGGCGCTGAAACCATGGACCAGCTGCCCTAAGCCCATGATTTCTTGCAAAGTCAGGGAATATAGTGCTATTCTGGTTCACAGTTCCAGACCCATGGGGACCCAAACATTTCTCATAACCATCTCAATCAGTGCCAGTCGATGCATTGAAAT
>NC_140963.1:8399525-8402025 GCF_056783735.1 Eptatretus burgeri
AGCATTCACAAGCATGTTTTATTGCTTTAAAATTTAAAGGTGTCCATGGAGATTTACGTTAAAAAAAAAATTAAAGTTCAGTATTTTTCATTTGTTCAAGCAGAAAAAGAAATTATTGCAGCAAGATTTGGAATCTGAACATGAAGATTTGTCGGTGTAATCCCATCGAGCATGTTGGCTTTCCCGCAATGATTTCGTCATGATTTTTAGAACCTCGTGGAGGATCTCTAAGTCTGACTCACGTTGTTGTTCTTCATCTTCTTCTGTGGACTTTTTTGTTTCACAGCCTACAGTCTTCATCAAAACTTCCTGAAACTTGGCATATACAGTGGGGAGAACAAGGATTTAATACACTGCCGATTTTGCAGGTTTTCCCACTTACAAAGCACGTAGAGGTCTGTAATTTTTATCATAGGTACACTTCAACTGTGAAAGACGGAGTCTAAAACAAAAATCCTGAAAATCACAATGTATGATTTTTAAATAATTAATTTGCATTTTATTGCATGAAATAAGTATTTGATCACCTACCAACCAGTAAGAATTCCAGCTCTCACAGACCTGTTAGTTTTGTCTTTAAGAAGCCCTCCCATTCTCCACTCATTACCTGTATTAACTGCACCTGTTTGAACTCGTTATCTGCATAAAAGACAGCTGTCCACATTCAATCAATCAGACTCCAACCTCTCCACAATGGGCAAGACCAGAGAGCTGTTTAAGGACATCAGGGACAAAATTGTAGACTTGCACAAGGCTGGGATGGGCTACAGGACAATAAGCAAGCAGCTTGGTGAGAAGGCAACAACTGTTGGTGCAATTATTAGAAAATGGAAGAAGTTCAAGATAACAGTCAATCTCCCTCGGTCTGGGGCTCGATGGAAGATCTCACCTCGTGGAGCCTCAATGATCATGAGAAAGGTGAGGCATCAGCCCAGAACTACACGGCAGGACCTGGTCAATGACCTGAAGAGAGCTGGGACCACGGTATCAAAGAAAACCATAAGTAACACACTACGCCGTCATGGATTAAAATCCTGCAGCGCACGCAAGGTCCCTCTGCTCAAGCCAGCGCATGTCCAGGCCCGTCTGAAGTTTGCCAATGACCATCTGGATGATCCAGAGGAGGAATGGGAGAAGGTCATGTGGTCTGAGACCAAAATAGAGCTTTTTGGGTTAAACTCCACTCGACATGTTTGGAGGAAGAAGAAGGATGAGTACAACCCCAAGAACACCATCCCAACCGTGAAGCCTGGAGGTGGAAACATCATTCTTTGGGGATGCTTTTCTGCAAAGGGGACAGGACGACTACACCATATTGAGGGGAGGATGGATGGGGCCATGTATCACGAGATCTTAGCCAACAACCTCCTTCCCTCAACAAGAGCATTGAAGATGGGGCGTGGCTGGGTCTTCCAGCATGACAACGACCCGAAACACACAGCCAGGGCAACTCAGGAGTGGCTCCGTAAGAAGCATCTCAAGGTCTTGGAGTGGCCTAGCCATTCTCCAGACCTGAACCCAATAGAAAATCTTTGGAGGGAGCTGAAGGTCTGTGTTGCCCAGCGACAGCCCCGAAACCTGAAGGATCTGGAGAAGATCTGTATGGAGGAGTGGGCCAAAATCCCTGCTGCAGTCTGTGCAAACCTGGTTAAGTACTACAGGAAACGTCTGATCTCTGTAATTGCAAACAAAGGTTTCTGTACCAAATATTAAGTTCTGTTTTTCTGATGTATCAAATACTTATTTCATGCAATAAAATGCAAATTAATTTTTTTTTAAAATCATACAATGTGATTTTCAGGATTTTTGTTTTAGATTCCGTCTTTCACAGTTGACGTGTACCAAAGATAAAAATTACAGACCTCGACGTGCTTTGTAAGTGGGAAAACCTGCAAAATCGGCAGTGTATCAAATACTTGTTCTCCCCACTGTATATGTAAAAATACCCTGCGCAGACAGTATCCATCTCCGATTTTGAAAATTCCTCCGAGAAAAAAAAGTTATGACGTCAAAATATCTCCGCTAATCGAAATCGCCTAAAAATTTATCTCCGAAACTAGGCAAGCTTTTTGAATTTTGTTTGCGGGAATCGAACAGGGCATTAGCAGAGATGAATTACCGCACATATGAAACATCACAATGACATCATATCAATTTTTATGACGTCATTCGTGTTTTTTGACATTTTTTGTTTCACAACCCAGAGTTTTCATCGGATCTTTGTGAAACTTGCCATGTATATGCAGAAAGCCCACGCGCAGACAGTAACCATCTCCGAATTTGGAAATTCTTCCTTGAAAAAAGGTGACATTATAATATCGCTGCTAATGGAAATCGCCTATACCATTGTCTCCTAAACTAGGCAAGCTGTTTCAATTTTGTTTGCGGGAATCAAGCCGGGCATGAGCACAGATAATTTATCGCAAAACTGAAACATCACAATGACGTCATATTCTTTTTTTATGACGTCATCATTACGAGGACGAGGTTCAAAGCTCAT
>NC_140963.1:8404525-8407025 GCF_056783735.1 Eptatretus burgeri
AGTCAGTCAGAGGTCGTTTAATAATCATTACTACAAGAGCCGACGCTATCAATAAATTGTGCTAGGTTAGATTATCTTCTTACTGTTGGATTCCAGTCGTGGAGGGGTCAGTCTTTTGTTTCCCCTCATTTGCAAGATAAACTGGACACACTTAATGTGGACTATGTATGTAACACAATGGTTACCCATTACTGTGGAAACGCTTATATATACATATATCCATACACACGCACATTCATATCTATACATATACATTTACATAGACATAAGTATATATATATATATATATATATATATATATATATATATATATATATATATATATATATATATATATATATATATACACATAGACATACATATATATTGTTGCGGTTGAGGAAATTTGCAAACCACCATTCAGGTCCTGTAGGTGAGATATCTCTGTAAGTACATGTGTAGTTTGCCCAAGCCCGTTGTCTAGAGGGAATAAATGTGATTCATTCGGGCTGCGACCCTTTGAGATAGTCGTTTTTCTGTTCTATCTTTATTTTGAACCAACCACGTCTCAACCGCCATCACACAACAACCACCAACCACAACGCCGCTTCAAAACAACAACAACGCCAACAGCCACGATCTTTACCTTCACAACTCGCTCCCGCAAGCATCGCATCACCGCCATTCTGAACGGCACCATGGCCATAAACCACCACCATAAACCCTCCATCACCTTCACCTCGCCTCCTTCTACCACCATTCCCGCACCACCTGTGAACGCCGAGCGTCAGGCTGTCCTGGGCTCGTACGGGACGCGCGCCGAGCCGCGAGTGCAAAATGCAGCCTTTCCGAGGAGAATTCGGATCAGGAATGCTACACGCCCACTTCTGATCCGTCCAATCAGCAAGCGTGGGGCGGTTTGGCCCCGCCTCCAGGCGCGTCGGTGTAGAATCGAGATATGCAAATTCTAGGATCAGGGGAGGTTCACGCCCCTTTTTCTCCGTCCAATGGGCGAGCGTGGCTCCACCCCCGAGCTCGTTCTGATCCAGAAATTTACATATGGGTTCTCCTGCTGACCTATAAAGCGCCGAGCGTGGGGCGAATTTAGCAGTCAAGTCGGGTCTGGAGAGTAGGAGTCTGTCGGGGTTCGGAGTTTGTCGGGCAGCTGCAGAGAGAGGAAGCCTGGAGCTTGGTCGACTCGGTTTGAGCGCAGAGTTGGCCTTGGAGGAGCGGGGAGTCGGCCTTGGAGGAGCGGGGAGTCGGCCTTGGAAGGGCGAAGAGAGTTTTGGGGCAGAGTCGCGTTGGAGCACGGAGTGGAGTCGAGAGGCGAGGGCGTACAGGTGGTTTGCTGCAGTCGGCTGAGGAGAATTGGGGAAGAGACCGAGTAGATCGGGTCCGAGGCAAGGAAGACGGCGGTCGGCGACGAGGTCGCGGTGGAATCGCTCGTCGCGGGACCCAAGCAAGCCAGCTATCCTCTTTCCCCAGAGCATCAACAATTCCCCCCTTTTTCACCCCCGCGCTGAGATAGTGCGAAAAGGGGGCCCCGTTCCCACGCCACTCCAAGCAGTGCCAACGAAACCCGCGAAGGAGCACGAAGTCGGGGCACCGCCGCGCCGCCACATTTGTGGCTCATCACAAAGACACGGGTAGGATCCACCCGGTCTCGCGGACCTGACCGCTCTTTCAGGTCCCGTGCAAATATTGGCCCACAGGCCCCGTCTGCCCCCTTGTCTTCGAGGGTGGCCCTTTTCTTTTGCTTTTGAGTAAATGTGTTGTTGGCGCCGTCTGTAAAGTAAAACTGCTTAAGTGTTGCCGTGTGAACGCGTAGTCGGTTGTAGATCTGCATTGTTGTGTTTCTTTTGTTGCAATTGCTGTAGATGCATAATTGTTGTAATTGTATATGTGTGCTCTCCGTGTGCCGCGGAATAAATGTGCATCATGTTGAACTGTTTTCCCATTTCGCTTCGTCTTTTCTTTAATTGAATCTCCATCTTGCTTCACGTAAAGGGTTGGTAGTGGGCTTAATAGGCCCGATAATTAATCGGAACCGTCGAGGCCGACGATAACACTGCTCGGTTATCCCGATAGTATGGAACGGGTCGCTTAAGTGGCCCGTGTCCGGAGTCGACCTGCGGCGAGGTGCGATCGCCCGGTCTACCTTCCACGTGGGTACTTAGGGAGGTCGAGTTTGGCGAACAACCCTATCCCATGCGGGGGGGCCGATTGGCACGATCGTGGTGAGGCCGAAAGGCCCACTCATGACTAGCTCCCGGCGTCAGTCCGAGAGGGTCACGACAGAATTGTCCGTCCGGTGGGCGACGTGCCGCGATTCGAGTTACGTGGCCGTTCGCACGCCGGCGGGCGCGAATTCGCAACAACATACATATACATACGTACATCTATATATACATATACAGTATCTCACAAAAGTGAGTACACCCCTCACAAATATGTAAATAATTCAGTGTAACGTTTTAAGGCACTGTGCTTGAAGCAAAACCTTGGAGTTGATGACAGAGTA
>NC_140963.1:8414525-8442025 GCF_056783735.1 Eptatretus burgeri
TTTGACCTAGGATAACCTCAAAAGTAATAAGTGGTTGAATTCATTGACCTTATGTGCAAATCCTGTTCAAATTTCAAGTCAATTGGATGAAACTTGAGGATTTTAGAAAATTTGGCTCAAATTGGCTGATTGGCCTATTTAGACCTTTTTGTTTGACCAAATTTTACGACACTTGAATGTGAGACCATCAGAGGGTAGATGGCATTATTCTCTGAAAATTTCAGAATGACCAGTTGAGCTGTTTGGGCTGGAAGTGAGTGGACAGACAAACACACAAACAAACGGAGGTGAACAACATACTTGTCAAAAATATAAATAAATTTGTCCAAATAACAAATGGAGTAAAAACTGAGTACTCCCTCCCTTCGGTACCTGGCAATGACGTCATGAATCGCTGGACATGGAATTGAAAAGGAGCGGTGTACAACAAGAAAAACAAATGGAGTGAAAACTGAGTGCGCCTTTTCGGTGGCACAGGTCATCGCGGGTGTCTTCGGCGCCCAGTGATGACGTTATGCAGCACTTACCTAAAGATGTAATAGGCGAGGATGCTGTACAATAGATTGTTCAACATGGGAGCAAGAGGAAGTTGAAACATTTTTAAAAAAACAATACAACCAGATTAACAGGCCAGGTGGAGCAGAGCTCAAACAGGATTGTGGAGGTGTATATAGACAATTGGTTGGCACCATCAGAAGGAGTGCCTTTGTTCATTATCCTCGTCGAGGAGAGGGTATTGCATTTGGATCTGTTTGTTTGTTTGTTTGTTTGGCCGCACAGAACTTAAGAGTTTTTCTCTGCAGCCAGTTAGCGGATTGAGACGAAATTTTCATCATTGCAACAGCTACTCATGTGGAATGTATTATTGATAATTATTACGTCATAGGTCACGTGGTGTGGCAGCGATGTTGGAAAAATGGAAAAACTTTGAAAAAAAATAGAAAAAAATTGAAACTGCACACGGCAAGTACTCCTCATGGGAAATAAGTGTCTTTTAATGACATCATAGATACCTTCGTTAAGACGTCAAAATTACATATGAATAACGCTACATCTGATCAGCATGAAAATTTTTTGAGGGTCATCTCAGGATAAAATGGTGCACAGACAAAAAAATTAATGACGTGATCGGTCACTGGATTCGGCAGCCATAATGGTTTTTTTTTTAAAAAAACATTTAAACATCTTCTCTGAAGAGGCTGAACAGATCAAGGAGAAACTTTATACGTATGATGACCTATCCATGAGTAACAAAAGGTTCACACATATGATGTCATTGGTCACATGGTTTGGCAGCCAGATTGGATTTACCCAAAACCTACAAAAAAATCTTCTCCAGAATGGCTGGATATATCGAGGAGAAACTTCACACAAATGTCCCCCAAGCCTTGGGTGTACAAGTTTAAGAAATAATTGATAGGTGACAGAGTTTGGCAGCCATGTTGGATTGAAGAAAAATATTAAATAATGTTTCTCTTAATCAAATCGACATGAAGCTTCATCATTATGATCTCGTCGTAATGGGGAATACATGTTCTAAATTTCAACTTGGTCAGACACGAGGCATGGCAGCCAGAGTTATTTAATATTTTTGATCTTGGTTCTTTTTGATACATATATATATATATATATATATATATATATATATTTTTTTTTTTTTTTAATAAGGCTCACTTGGCAGTACCTGAATGGGTTTGAGGGCAGAGGAGTCGCAGCTGAAATGTGAATCCGATCCAGGTTCCTCCTGATAACTTCATCCTTGTTTTTTGCTTGTTCGGGTTCCTTCTGATTACTCAAATGCAGGACTGTACCGATTTGGTCTTGCATTTGTGTCGCCTCAAGGTGGGGGAGGATATTACAAGTCTCCACCATTTGCAGTACAGTATTCCTGTCCCCATGTTTTGAATTATAAGCAGAAGGTATGTTTTTGATTCAAGCATGTAACTTGGGTTATTTTTGTTTGCCTGTACACCGCCCAGATTAAGGTATGCATCAGAACAACGTGTTGCATGGTGAGAACAAGATCGCCCGAAGGATGGGTACTCTGCCAGTAAATATAACCAGGCTAAATATTTTAATTTTATGACAATTTTAAAATTATTTGCTGTTGCACCCTTTTTGTGATCTCACTTCCTGCCATCTTGATTTTCAGCACATGCATTGAAACAGAAATGGTGCGATGATGATCATTGGTTAACAGCACTTTCGGACAAATGGGCTCATACATTAATAATGAGTGTGCATTATTGTCATTTTAAACAAAAGACTGGGTTAAATTTGAAGTACTCATAGATCTCATACTGTCATCCTCTTTCACCTGGGTTTGTATGAAACAGTTGCAGTTGAAGATCATTCTCTCTCTTAAAAATAAATAATAAAAAACATTTTGATGGCCACTTGAGAAAATGTAGAGAAAATGATTAATTCATGCAGAGTTTAGTTTCAAGTTTCTCATCAAAGCTTTAAATAAAAAATGTAACTTACATCTGCTGCAGTCCAACGTTCTGGTCCAGTCGGTGTTCATCTGGGCAGCGGACCTCACGTGGAAGATCTCTGGCCGTCTTAGCCATGATAGTTAATGGTTGATCAGGCTCCCACACATCCCACCTATTACAAACATACAGGAGATGGGCATTCTGCATTTAAAAAAAAAACAAAACATTCCCAATAATAATTTTCCCAGTGCTCTTCAAGTTTTTAATTTGTATTCATCTACGCCAGAGTGACCGCAGAACAATGTAGGGCCATCGCAGGCGAGTGGCCCCTGAACATTGTTCAAGTCGATCGGTATACAGTATTCAGTGACAGTGCGGATATTGTAGAGTGCTCGCAAAGTGGCTTAAGCACCCCCAACTAATCAGTTGATCGGGAATGGCTCACTTGGCATGTGATTAGTGATCACAAAATCGCCATTTGCCACACACCTCCCAAATGCGCCCAAAATATCAAATATGTCCGAATTGGACAAATAAACACATTTTTTGCAGTTGGAACGTTTTTTTCTGGAGCATAAATTTTGTAATTTGGGTTAGTTCAAGAGATTCTCAAGGTTATGGCATGTGCACAAATGAAACTAAGCCACGAACGCTGGCGTCTCCGGGTGTTTATATGCATTGTAATATACCCAACGATTCGTAGCTATGAACAACAGACATTCGATAATATGACTTAGGAAAGTAAAAAAAAAAAAAAAACCTATCGTTAAGAAAGCGTTGCGGCCTGTTCCGAGTCAAGACATGGTTGAGCAGGCCAAAAACATGATGGCTTCAGACACCAGTGAGGTCACCTCGGATACGCCTTAAGACCCCATCAAGAGCAAGGTGGTCGAGGATGCGTCTGATAAAGGATATCATTAAATAAGGCCATTAATTATCTTCAAAAGGGGTGTTAAAATTAATCCAAACACTCAATTCTTACTCATGCACTTCCTTAGAGTTCCCTTCGTGTGCACGCAAAGTTTCATGGTACTGGAGATATGGACACACACACACACACACACACACACACACACACACACACACACACACACACACACACACACACAACCCTTCATTTCATTGATGGGAATATTCGGGAGCTAGGAAGTGGGGGAGAGAGAGAGAGAGGAAGGGGGAGAGACAAAGGAAGGTGGAGGAAGCAAGGAAGGGGGAGGAAAGGGGGGAGGAAAGGGGGGAGAAAAGGGGGGGAGAAAAGGGGGGAGAAAAGGGTGGGGGAGAAAAGGGGGGAGAAAAGGGGGGAGAAAAGGGGGGAAGAAAAGGGGGGGAGAAAAGGGGGAGAGAAAAGGGGGAGAGAAAAGGGGGAGAGAAAAGGGGGAGAGAAAAGGGGGAGAGAAAAGGGGGAGAGAAAAGGGGGAGAGAAAAGGGGGAGAGAAAAGGGGGAGAGAAAAGGGGGAGAGAAAAGGGGGAGAGAAAAGGGGGAGAGAAAAGGGGGAGAGAAAAGGGGGAGAGAAAAGGGGGAGAGAAAAGGGGGAGAGAAAAGGGGGAGAGAAAAGGGGGAGAGAAAAGGGGGAGAGAGAGCGAGGAAGGGGGGGGGAAAGCAAGGCCTCGTCACACGTCAATACACTTTGGGAGGGAGCGAGGAGAATGGTGGAGAAATCGAGGTAGTGTGGAGGGGAATGAGGTGTTCTGAATATGTATTTGATAGTGGGACTTCACAGAAAGCGGAGGGGGTAGGGGGGATGGTCCCCTTCAGCAGGCATTCGTGCTGGATTCAACAAAATCGGGTATGTTAAAATAGCACATTCAAACAGATCATACCAAACAATGCTCGGACACCACCCAGAGGGAGGAAGAGGGACATGGGTGGGAAGGAGAGGGATGGGGTTATGAGAGTGAGAGATAGAGATAGAGGAAATGAGAGAGAGAGAGAGAGAGAGAGAGAGAGAGAGAGAGAGAGAGAGAGAGAGAGAGAGAGAGAGAGAGAGAGAGAGAGAGAGAGAGAGAGAGAGAGAGAGAGAGAGAGAGAGAGAGAGGGAGGGAGAGGGAGAGGGAGAGGGAGGGGGAGAGGGAGAGGGGGAGAGAGGGAGAGAGGGAGAGGGAGAGAGAGAGAGAGAGAGTGACCGTTATTGACGCAGTCTCTTTCCCACCACCTTCTTCAACACGTTACATTAATTTTTTGAAGCTGTTGTTTATGTCCTTTAGGATGTCATTAAAAACAGTAAGTTTCCTGTTTGGAATGATTTAAAATTTTGGTTGACTGGCAGACAGAATTTTTTGAAAAATCTCATTCCTTTCTGTGCATGAGCAATTGAGACAAATTTAAAGCTAAACTACTGCTCAGCTACAGGTTCGTGTTCCAATTTGTGTTCAAAATGCAACATTCAATTGAAATTAAGTTGTTTCTCGATCAAAAATTTATGTTTGTGGACAGACAGACAGAAGTGAATCAATTGCTTCACCCCACTTTTCGTGTCACATGCGTGGGGAAATAATACCTGTGATTACACCCAAGAATCAATCATCGAAATCCAATTAACAAATCATTTATGAACAAGCACACAATAAACTCTCCACTGAATGAATATGTGGAATGTAGTCCAGGTTCACAAAGTGAGTGACCAAACTGAATGATGTCCATCATCTGATTCGGTGATGTCATACACACCAATAGATGATGTCATGATTTTTCAACAAGAAAAAAAGATGTTGCATGTGGCTCCTGTTACTCATGAAGTTGAAAAGATGAACTTGTGTACGTGCAGTTGTTGCTTGCAAGATACAAAGAGAGAAAATAAAACATAAAATATGGTAACATACAACTTGCATTCCAGAACGTGCGATGTGACAACCAAACTCACTTGAACATCTCCTTCCTTCTCTGCTTCTCCTCCTCTCGATGGGACTTCAGGATCGCCTGATGTTCATGCTGTGGGAGAGAGGCTGGGAGGGCAGGAGCATGTGGAGTGAATAATGATGATTGTCAGACTTGGAGTGTATTCAGTTGTAAATAAAACAAAAAAATCTGAGATTGAATGATAATTGTTAAGGAGGTTGGTGTCAGCTTTACACAAAACTCAATCACATGTGTCAAGAAAATGAATATACAGTGTGCAGAATATTTTTGGCCACAAGACAAAAAACAAATGCTGTTCCTTGGGGGAAGAGGGTGGAGGGTGTTATAAAATGATAGAAGGTTAAGGATGTCATGCGATTAATGGTGAGACAATGTACAACACAGTGAAGCTGCTTGACTAACAGAGGTATTGATAGAAAAATACCGACTGAAAAAGAACAACTTTGAAAACAATTGCTGAATTTGGAAAAGACGTCAATTAAAATGGTGGATTCACCAGCAAGGATTTTTTTTTCATTATTATTTATTTATTACATTTTGTAAGAAGAAGAAGGCACTTCCAACCAAAACTAAAAAACTAGATCAACTCCTCTAATTTGAGCAAACAAGCAACAGCAGACCCAGTCTCAGGCAACGTTTCGCCAGCTTCATCGGGCACAATAGACCACGAGACGTCATCTTGTGAGTGTGCGTGTGAATACATATACATATATATATATATATATATATATATATATGTATATGTATATATATGTATGTATATATATATACATACATATATATACATACATATATATACATATATATATATATATATATATATATATATATATATATATATACATATATATATATACATATATATACATATATATATATATATATATATATATATATATATATATATATATATACATATGTAGATTATATCAATAAAAAATATAAAAATAAATATATAAATATATATATATATATATATATATATATATATATATATAAATACACATACATATTACTAAAATATATATATATATATATATATATATATATATATATATATATATATATATATATATATATATATATATATATATATATATATATATATATATATATATATATATATACATATACATATATAGATATATATCAATATATATATATATATATATATATATATATATATATATATATATATATATATATATATATATATATATATATATATACACATACATATTACTAAAATATATTTACATACATATTACTAAAATATATATATATATATATATATATATATATATATATATATATATATATATATATATATATATATATATACATACAGTGTTCAGCATAAATGAGTACACCCTGACAGATTTGTCAGAAAACCTTTTGTTTCCTTTCAGAATCCATATTTTCTATGGGATACTACACTACAAAATACTCCCACAAATGTGGGCCATTGATTGCAAACAAGATTTATTAATTTGCACACACAAAAAAGGAATTTTCCTAACAAATTCATTAAAGACCATGTTTCAAAAATGAGCACTCCCCAATGAAAGTCTTGGGAGCAAAGCTAAATTTTAGACTACAAATTTCTAATTAACAATAATTCAACCACAGGTGAGTAATTATTCATTAAACAGGTGTCCAGCAGACAGTTGACTATAAAAGGGTGTTACTTAACAAAGAAAACCCCTTCCCATTTCATGCTGTCAGCAATGGCACCACATGGAAGAGAAATGTCACAAGACCTGAGAAAGAAAATAATTTCTTTACACAAGGAAGGTGAAGGCTACAAGAAGATCAGCAAAGCTTTACTCATCAGTCAGAATACGGTAGCAAAAGTGATACAAAAATTTAACAAATATGGAACTGCAACCATCTCACAGAGATATACAGGCCGTCCACGGAAGTTAACACCTCGACAGGAGCGTCTTCTGATGAGAAGGGCTGAAGAAAATCGCCATGCAAGTTCTCTGCACTTAGCTAAAGTAGAAAGCCAAACTGGGGTGACTGTTTCCCGTGACACAATACGGCGTACACTGCAGAGGAATGGCATGCATGGGTGTCGTCCACGAAGGAAGCCTCTCCTAAAGCTCATGCACAAAAAATCCCGCCTAAAATTTGCCAGGGCCCATGCTAAAAAACATTTATCTTGATCTCATCACTCCAGAGTATAGAGTCCCAGTAGTCTTCATCTTTTTTAGCATGGGTACGCCGTATTGTGTCACGGGAAACAGTCACCCCAGTTTGGCTTTCTACTTTAGCTAAGTGCAGAGAACTTGCATGACGATTTTCTTCAGCCCTTCTCATCAGAAGACGCTCCTGTCGAGGTGTTAACTTCCGTGGACGGCCTGTATATCTCTGTGAGATGGTTGTAGCTCCATATTTGTTAAATTTTTGTATCACTTTTGCTACTGTATTCTGACTGATGAGTAAAGCTTTGCTGATCTTCTTGTAGCCTTCACCTTCCTTGTGTAAAGAAATTATTTTCTTTCCCAGGTCTTGTGACATTTCTCTTCCATGTGGTGCCATTGCTGACAGCATGAAATGGGAAGGGGTTTTCTTGGTTAAGTAACAACCTTTTATTGTCAACTGTCTGCTGGACACCTGTTTAATGAATAATTAAACTCACCTGTGGTTGAATTATTGTTAATTAGAATTTTGTAGTCTAAAATTTAGCTTTGCCCCTAAGACTTTCATTGGGGTGTACTCATTTTTGCAACATGGTCTTTAATGAATTTGTTAGGAAAATTCCTTTTTTGAGTGTGCAAATTAATAAATCTTGTTTGCAATCAATGGCCCACATTTGTGGGAGTATTTTGTAGTCTAGTATCCCATAGAAAATGTAGATTCTGAAAGGAAACTAAAGGTTTTCTGACAAATCTGTCGGGGTGTACTCATTTATGCTGAGCACTGTATATACATACATATTATTAAAATATATAAATACATATATGTATATATATTTTAATAATATCTATGTTGAGATGTATATACGTAAAAGCCAGTAGGCGACATGGGTGGTCGCTACATAATTGCATACTAGTCATACAGTTTTTGACGGATCCGGTTGAAAATTTTTGACAAAGAGGTTGTTTATAGTGTGCATAAAAGCCTGGAAGGCGATTTTTGATTTTCGAAAAAATATATTTTTTAGGATTTTTCAAAAATTTCAAAGTCCCGTTGTTCGGCAACGGTGGTGTCCATAGCAACGGTGCTCAAAAGCATAGAACTAGATCCGGGTATGAACCTACCTGTCAAGTTTCATCAAAATCGGTCGACTCCTCTGGCCTCCAGAGCTGTCCATTACATACAGACATACAGACAAGCCGGTAGGCGACATGGGTGGTCACGACATAATTGCATACTCGTCATACAGTTTTTGACGGATCGGGCTGAAATTTGTTGACAAAGAGGATGATTATAGTGCGCATAAAATTCTTGAAGCCGATTTTTGATTTTCAAAAAAATTAATTTTTTCGGATTTTTCCAAAATTTCAAAGTCCCGTTGCTTGGCAACGGTGGTGTCCATAGCAACGGTGCTCAAAAGCATAGAACTCGATCCTGGTATGAACCCACCTGTCAAGTTTCATCGAAATCGGTTGACTACTCTGGCCTCCAGAGCTGTCCATTACAAACAAACAGACATACAAGCAAACATACATACAGACAGACGGAAAAAGTGAAAATAAGGGTACTCTACGACCACCCAACAAGCCGGTAGGTAACACGGGTGCTCGCTACATAATTGCATACTAGTCATACAGTTTTTGACGGATCGGGCTGAAAATTTTTGACAAAGAGGTTGATTATAATGCGTATAAAAGCCTGGAAGCGGATTTGTGATTTTCGAAAAAATTGATTTTTTGGGATTTTTCAAAAATTTCAAAGTCCCGTTGCTGGTAACGGTGGTGTCCATAGCAACGGTGCTCAAAAGCATACAACTAGATCCTAGTATGAACATACCTGTCAAGTTTCATCGAAATCAGTTGACTCCTCTGGCCGCCAGAGCTGTCCATTACATACAAACAAACATACAAACATACATACAGACAGATGGAAAAAGTGAAAATAAGGGTACTCTACCGACCACCCAACATACAAACATACAGACAGATGGAAAAATAGCACCGCAAAGCGGGCGTAACCCCTCAGCCCCTTGACGCAAACTAATTTCAAGATGGTGGCCATATTGCAACTCGCAGCACGCCCATTTTCGAAAGGAACCTTCCTCTACTCAACCCCAACATACCCTGCAAAAATGGATTTAATCGGACATGGCGTTCTCCTCAAAATCGACGGAAACCAATTTCAAGATGGCTGCCATGAGGGCCACATTGAAAATCGCAGCGCGCCCATTTTCGAAAGGAACCTTCCTCTCCTCAACCCTAACATACCCTGGAAAAATGGATTTAATCGGACAAGGCGATCTCCTCGAAATTGACGGAAACCAAAAGTTGACAGACGCCCGGACGGACGCCCAGACAACGCCTGTGACGACAATACCCCTTTAGCCCAATTCGGGCTGAGTGGTAAAAAGTGAAAATAAGGGTACTCCAGCGACCACCCAATATATATATATATATATATATATATATATATATATATATATATATATATATATATATATATATATATATATATATATATATATATATATACACATACATACATATATATACATACATATTATTTTTTTTAAAGTATATATACATATAGATGCATGACGTTGGCAGATTTCCAAGCAGATGGAAAATGACTGAGGGCAAACAATAGGGTGAAAAGAGCAGAGAGAGGATGTACAAAGCAGCAGAGCAGGTTTTTAGGACATGTGAGCTGATGCCGTCCAGTCCAGTGTCAGAGTCGAGGGTTGAACGAACCTTCTCCACATTCTCAGCTGCAAAAGACACAGTGTCCAGGAGCAGTTGGTATGACAGGGAAGGATGGGTCCCGAGAGTGAGGGGTTGGGGACACAATATTTAGAAGCAAACACAGAATTGAGGCATTCAGCCTTCTCAGGAGCAGAGTTGGTTGTCATGCCGTTTGAAGAGGGGGAAGGGATGAAAGGGTAGCATACTCCAGAGACAAACTCAACAAGGTGCCACCAGGTTTTAGAAGAGGGAGACAAGTTTGAAAGTTCATTTTTTGAGGTTGGACAGATGTTGTTTTCTGGCTCTCATGAGAATGTACATGCACTTACTGAGTACTTTTAGGAATGCACCAAGATTGCTTTTGGTTGGATTAGCATTCCAGGAAGAGAAGGCAAGTTGAATCAGAGTAACTGCTTCACCACAGGATTCAGTGTACCATTGGTGGAAAGAAGGGTAGGTTAAACGATGACGAGATGAAATTCATCTGTGCATTACAGAAAGCAGATTTCTGTGAAAGAATTCCAAGGCTGAGTTAACATCAGGGGCAGTAGAAATGGAGACCAGTCCTGAAGAGCGATGACTCCTTGCATTCCTGTGTCAATCTGCTCGAGTGAAACGTCAAACTCTCCAGCATTGAGACAACACTCTGACATTACCAGATGAATGTTGACTTTCATCAGCACATGATAACACTTTACCTTCAGCTTTATCCACCCACCCAATGTGCACATGTTATAAATACAATAGATCCACCCTTAACATGATGCTGAATGGTTGAGTATGGTTGTTAAATGCAGTAAATATTGCAATGTACCATCATAAAACATGCCAGAAGGAGCAAAATGTAAAATTTCCTTAACACGTGTAAAATGTCACTCGTATCTTAAGGATGAGGGTGACATTCTTTTCTGCACAGCATGTGTGGAAGAAAATAATCATATTAATGTACTTTCCTTTGTAATTGTTGCTGGTGTTTTATCAATATAATTTTATGCTACAAGTTGAATTGGCTGTCAGTGATGTTTTTCCTTTAGCCAAGAGTCTTTGACCTAAATGTTGATAAAAGGAATGTCTTGCTATGTAACAAAGTGACCTGGTTGATAACAGCAACTTTCGCTGTGATTCTGTCATTTGCTTTTCACCTAGAAGACACGTATTGCAATTGGAGTTCTTTGGCTAAGGCTTAACAGCCCCCTCCACTCTCCCATGAAAGCATATAAATACCAGAAATTGCAATCTTGTTTTATTGAAAATCATTGAAGATGTTTTACAATCTCGGTGGCTTGTGCTCCTTGGTACTAGCCAAGTACCAAGTATAATAAAACTCTCTGATGTGATGTACTTTCATGTTGTGGCAAGTGAATTAATCGGTGTCTTTCATTTGAGTAACAGGATTTATATTGAGTCGGTTAAACGGTTAACTAAAAAGTAAGAACAAACAAGTGGTGCCAGGCACAACAAATCCCGGCCATTTAAGGCATAAAGTTATTTTGGGGATAAAATTTAAATTTGATATATATCCTTAACCTGAATGTTGATTATAAGGAATAGAATAAGGAATATTTTAGTCTTAGTTTGAAGTCAATTAAACCATTTTTGACGAAGTTATGAGCGAAAAAGATTTTGACCTTTTCGTGACCTGACCTTGAACTTTGACCTAATTGGACCCAAAAGTTAATGGGGTCGTCCAAGGTTCATTACCCACTTGTGGATACAATTTGACAGCGTTTGAGCCAGCCATTTTCCCGTAAAGTTGTATGTTCGTAACCATGTTTTAGTTTTAATGGAAAATTTGTAATTTTGACCGATGACCATGACCCCCAAAACTTCGGACCCAACCGATCTTCACAAATATGCATTTTCACGATAGCAATGGGTAGGATTATAAGTGACAAATAGAATAAGGTTCACTATAAGCTTAGTTTGAAGTAAATCAGATCATTTTTGACGAAGTTATGAGCGAAAAAAGATTTTGATCTTTTCGTGTCCTTGACCTTGACCTTTGATCCAATTGGACCCAAAAGTTAATGGGGTTGTCCAAGGTTCCTTGCCCACCTGTGGTTTGAATGTGATAGTGTTTGCTAAAGCCGTTTTGCTGTAAAGTTGCTAACAGACAGACAGACAAACAAAGAGACAAACAAACCGGACGATTACAATATCCCGCTCCCTCCCTCCGGGAGGGGGCGGGATAGTAAAACGTTAAGAAATAAATTCCACAACAGCAAGCTTGTGCCAATCCCAATGGGAAGGTACTTGGTTGAAAGTTTCAAATCCAATGATGGTGAAAGTTTTACCTGTAGCAGTACGAAGCTCCAACATCGGATTGTCCCCCAGAAGCCAGCAGTATCCTGGGAAGTAGGTGATCTTCCCTCCAGAATCTTTCACTCGCACAGATTCACAGTGCCAATCATCCGACATCAGGAATGTTTCCTTTTCAAATCTCACCAGTAAAATCTCACCCAGTTCATCAACACTCTCTACCGTGTAATCATCCACCTGTGTGGGGGAGGAGGGGGAGAGGTGATCCAAGCAAAAACAATTCGTCAGTGATATTTGGTAGGGGAGGGAGAAAGAAGGGAGGTGGCTGGGTTAGGATTCAGAATCTGGATTCAAAAAAAATAGAGCTGGCATGCATATAATACTTCTCGGCTCTCCCAGACATCCACACAATATACGAGATGTGGCCTCACGAAATTCATATAAAATGTTAACACCATCTCTTTTGATTAATAAATAATCACTCTCTGAATACAACCAAAAACCCCATTTGCACGACCTTCAGCTGCCTGGCATTGTGCTGCCTACTTACCTCCCGTAAATATTACCACCCCCAGATCCTTCTCTTGTGTGACACGCTCCAAAATTACCCCTTGCATCATCTGTCTATATATATTACTAAAACTCTCATCTTGTATGTATGTATGCATGTATGTTCCCAAAATACAGCCAAACGGTACACAATAGCACAAAAATTTTAGGGCCATCTTACTCACCATTCTCCTGTGGTGTGCAGTATCAAGTTTCATTCAAATCGGGCAAAGAAAAAATTATGAAACAAGTGGTGGCAGGCACAACAAATCCGCCCATTTAAGGCATAAAGTTATTTTGGGGATCAAATTTAAATTTGATACATCCTTAACCTGAATGTTGATTATAAGGAATAGAATAACGAATATTTTAGTCTTAGTTTGGAGTCAATTAAACCATTTTTGACGAAGTTATGACCGTAAAATGATTTTCACCTTTCAAGGCCACGTAAGGTCAAAGGTCATGGTGTCAAATGAAAGCCAATAAAGGACTTGATATATGTCTTCCATAGTAAACACACATATTCCTAACCTTTTTTGATTTATAATGGAAAATTTGTAATTTTGACCGATGACCATGACCCCAAAAACTTCGGACCCCACAGATCTTCACAAATATGCATTTTTCACGATAGGAATGGGTAGGATTACAAGTGACAAATATAATAAGGTTCACGATAAGCTGAGTTTGAAGTAAATCAGATCATTTTTGACGAAGTTATGAGCGAAAAACGATTTTGATCTTTTCGTGACCTTGACCTTTGATCCAGTTGGGGCCAAAAGTTAATGGGGTCGTCCAAGGTTCATTGGCCACCTGTGGATTAAATTTGACAGTGTTTGCTAAAGCCGTTTTGCCGTAAAGTTGCGAATAGACAGACAAACAAACAGACAAACAAAGTCATAGACTGGTACTTACGAAATCGTCAACTTGACCTCTGACCTTGTTTAATAAAAGCTGTCTCTAGAGAAGGTAGCGACGCAAACCAGAAGTTTCTACGATGATTCTGTACCAAACCATCAAAATCGAATGTTTTGGATGTTTGACCTCACCGTGACCTTGACCTTTGAACGATTTTTACCGAAATATAATCAGCACTAGCCATCACCCTCCTGAATCACGTGGTGTAATTTGACATTGGTAGCTTCTTCCGTTCTCGAGTTATCATTTTTGGATGTTTGACCTCACTGTGACCTTGACCTTTGACCGATGTTGACCAAAATCTAATCAGCGCAAGCCATCACCCTCCTGAATAATGCGGTGCAATTTGACATTGGTAGCTTCTTCCGTTCTCGAGTTATCATGCCAACAAACACACAACACACAAGCAGAGTCCGGAAGTGATCAATATACTTAGGAAATCTTTAGATTTCGTAAGTAACAAACCGGACAATTACAATATCCCGCTCCCTCCCTCCGGGGGGGGGGGGGGATAAAATAAATTCCCGATTCAGTCAAGTACTCTTCGGGAGAATTTGATCAATGCAAACAACCTCAGCGGTATAGTTTGCTGGAGTTATCTTTTTTTTTCTTGAAATGATTTTTTCATCAACCACTGTCACAACAGGAGTCTGGTGTTATCTATTTTCATTGTTCCTTCCTATCCCCAACACCTTCCACTTGCTGAGATTAAATTACATTTGCCAATCTTTTGCCCAATCCGTGCAAGTGTCAATACTTTCCTGAATCTGATCACCACTCCCTCTGCTATCCACCTGACTTCCAAACTAGGAAAGCTTACTCTTTTCCCCATTATCCAAATGGTTGATGTAAATAATGAATAGTAATGCTCCGAGTACTGATCTCTGAGGTACCCCGCTACTTACATCCTCCCAGCAAGACATCCTCCCACTCACAGAAACTCTTTGCTTCCTATCACTATTGCAAAGACATTTTCAATCCAATTAGCTACCTGACCAGCCACTCCACAAGCTCTCACTTCGGCTACCCAACTCCGATGTGGTACCTCATCAAATGCATTCTTGAAGTCTAGATATACTATGTCCACCACCACTCCCTCATCCACCAAATCAGACACTGCTTCAGAGAACTCGAAAAGATTTGTGAGAAAGGAACTGACTTTGGTTAACCAATGCTGACTACCTTTAATTAGTTTGTATTTCTTTAAATGATTCCTCATCTGGTCCTTAATTAATGTCTCCAACACCTTCCCCACAACTGAAGTCAAACTTACAGGTCAATAGATTCCCAATTCTTCTCTGGATCCTTTCTTAAATAATGGTGTTACATTTTCTCCTCTCCAATCCTCCAGTACTTTTCCTGACTTCAGGGAACTATTGAAAACATCCGTTAACATCTCGCTTACCTGTTCAGCCACCTCCATCAATACTCTCGGGTGCATATTATCTGGCCCCAGAGCCTTGTCTTCTCTTTGATTACCTGGCTGTTCCTTTACTTCCTCCATTCCAACCTGGATCTTCTGTAAAAGCCTTTCTTCACCTCCTTGATAAACACTTTCAGCTACTGGCAATTCTCCTGACTGTTCTTGTGTAAAAGTTGAAGCAAAACACGTTTAATAAGCCTGCCATCTCACTTTCATCACTAACCACTCTCCCGGAGCCATTCCTCAATGGGCCGAAACTGGTCTTAACCTGTTCTTTTCCCCTGATATACTGAAAGAATGCCTTGCTGTTATGTTTAATATTATTAGCCATGTCCTTCTCATACTCTATTTTCGCTTGCCGAATTATTTTCTGAACTTGCCTCTGTTTACTCCGATAGTGATATAAATCTAACACCAGTCCTGGTATTTTAGACCCAATAAATGGCTTCTGCTTCTCCTTAATAGCGTTCCTTATCTCACTACTCAACCCACCCTGGTCTCTTTCTGCTGAGAGTTTTACACCTCATTAGAATGTACTTACTCTGCACTCTAAACATTTGCTCCTTAAAGGTTTCCCATTTCACTGATGCCGATTGTCCTTTTGATAGCTTCTCCCAATCGACATCACCCAATTCTCTTCTCATACCCTCAAGGTTTGACTTCCTGAAATCGAATTGCCTTGCTCTACTATCCTGAACTCTAACCCTTCACAGAATCTTTGCACACACAATGTTGTGGTCACTTGCTTCTAAATGCTCCCTGACCTCCACCTCCTCCACAATATTGGGATTGTGACTTAAAAGGAGGTCGAACACTGCATTCCCCCTCTTGGGCTTATCGACAAACTGGGTCAAAAAGCAATCCTGGACTAAATCTGGGAAATCCTCATCTGTTCAGCGATTTCCCTGTTCCTGGACCCAATCTAACCTTGGCAAGTTAAAATCCCCCGTAAACCATACTCTTCCCTGACCACATGCCCTTTTGAATTATTCATGTACTACTCCTTCCTCCTCTTCCTTCATGCCTGGAGCCCTATAAAAGCATCCCACCAGTATTTTACTGTTGTTACAATCTCTAATCTCTCCCCATACAGAATCCTCCACATTAATTCCTCCATAACATCACCCCTTTCTCTATCAAAGGGCGGAGGATCTCCTGGTGAGCCAATGGCCATCCATTTATAGTGCCAAACTGTGTCTGTGGATATCCTCCTGCAGTTGGGTTACTTTTTCGTTTTTTATTTTTGAGGTTGGTGGCAGGATTTGCACTCTGGCAACCGTAAAAACCCTTTAATCCACAAAACACACACAAAAAAACGCAGAGATCTAAAAACCCACTCCGTAGGAGTCCCTCCTGTGCGGCTGCCTGACCTTCGCAGGGCAGATAACCGGATAACGGGATTGGGGCAAAACCTTCGGGACCCCACTCTGATGATAGGAGGAAAACCACGGGGTAACCTTCCTAGGTCAGATTGAGGTAGTATGTGTCATGGTGGTGCGGTGCTTTGGTGTCTTCCACCAGAAGGCGGTCTCCTTGGGTTAACCTTCAGGTAAGTGCCTGGAATGTTCTATCCCAAAAAGAGGATGATCACCTGTCTCTGTTATCATCTGAGCTCAAGCATTTGAACATCGGTATTGCAGCTCTCTCTGAGGTTCGGAGACCGGATAGTGGAGAGATCATGGCGGGTGGTTACACCAACTATTTGTCTGGTCGCTCTGATGGTTACCATGACCAAGGAGTTGCTGTAGCTGTTTCCAATAAGCTGACTCCAATGATAATTGAGGCAACACCGGTCAACGAGCGTATTATGAGACCAAGGATTCGTCACTCCTTGGGTGTCGTTTCCCTGATCTCTGTATATGCTTCGACTGAGGCGAGTGATCTCAATGTGAAGGACGCATTCTCTGCCATGCTCGAGTCTGTGGTTCATCAGTGCCCCGGGCAAGATACTCTTCCAGTCTTGGGGGATTTCAATGCATCGACTGGAACTGACAGGGATCGCTATGAGATGTGTGTTGGTCCCAATGGGTTTGGAACTGTGAACCAGAATAGCACCAAGTTCCTTGACTTTGCAAGAAGTCATGGACTTAGGGTGGCTGGTTCATGGTTTCAGCACCCAAAGGCTCATCACTGGACTTGGTATTCCAATGCTGGTGGTGTGGAAAAGGAGATTGACCATGTGCTCGTTGATGATTACTGGAGGACGATCCAGAAGTGCAATGTCTACCGGAGTGCTCAGTTCCTCATTACTGACAATAGGATTTTAGTCGCAACTCTGAAGTTGTAGCTAAATTTCCGGGAGAATGGTACCATTCCAGCCTTGGCTGGATGTTGACAAGCTCAAGGATGAGAGGGTAGCTGAGGTGTTTGCAAACAGGCTGAGTGGGGAATTGCGGAATCTGGGTACTTTTGGAAATCCTGTGGAGTTGTGGAGTGCCTTCAAAACCACTATCCTTGATGTTGCCGGTGGATGTCTTGGAACTCAGCGAAGGGTGAAGAAGAATTTTGTCTCTCAAGGGACACTGGATACCACTGAGCAGAGTCGCAGGGCAAGTGGGCTCCTGACAGAGAAGTCCGAAGTGAAGGCCTGATTGGCCGGTTACTTTGAGCGGCTGCACCAGGCTGATTCACCAGCTGATGAGATGGATGTCAAGGGTGTTACTTTCCCTATTGCTGACCCTCCAATCAACTGTGATCAACCTTCGTTTGTGGAAACACAGGCTGAACTGAACCGGTTGAAATAGGGGAAAGCAACTTTGATCTGTGGCACCCATGCTGAACTTCACAACGATGGTGGAAATGCAGTACTCATGTCACTGCATGCAGTTCTGTGCTCTGACTCACAGAGGGGGCTTGTTGTCCCTCTCTGGAAAGGGGATGGTAATCGCCAGGACTGCAGCAACTACCCAGAGGTGATGCTGCTCTCAGTGTCGGGCAAGGTTTTTGCTCAGATAATTCTTGATAGGATTCACCAACATCTACTTGAGCACCAGCACCCAGAGCAGTCAGGCTTAACACCAAAGAGGTCAACAATTGACTGTATCTTTGCCCTCCGTGTGCTCACAGGATGCAGACGAGAGTTTCGGAAGGTGCTGCTTGCATTCTATGTTGATCTCTGTAAAGCGTTTGATTCAGTGAATCGTTATGCCCCCTGGAGTATTCTTGGGCTTCAGGGGTGCCACCAAAACTGATCAACCTGATGTCCACACTTTTCTCTGATGCTTGCTGTGCTGTCAGATGTGGTGATACCATCTCCGACTTATTTCCAGTTGTTATTGGATTTCGTCAAGAGCCTGGTGGCTTGGGATTCTCGGGGTCCTGAGTTCGAGTCCTGCTGGCCACTGAATTAACATCAGGGGAGTTGACTCAGCCTTTCATCCTGCCGAGGTCGGCGAAATGAGCACCAGTATACTGGTAATTATCCCTGCGTGCCAAAGGCAACAAAAGGGTTGGCGTCAGGAAGGACATCTGGCCGTAAAAACATTGCCACAAGAAAGGGTACCATGAATGGAGCCCGCAAAAAGCTGACCCCTGCTCAGGGATAAAGGATTTAAAATGGTCTAATGATGATTGGATTTTTCACTGGAGTTGCGACTGGAGTTGGTCAGGGGTGTGTACTGGCCCAAAAGTTTTCAGCGCTTGTGTGGACTGGATTCTGGGGAGGATGTCGAAGAGATGAAGCGGCAGTGCATCATTTGGGAATGTCAAGATCTCTGACCTTGATTTTGCAGATGATGCAGTCATCTTTGTGGAGACTCTGGATCTCCTATCCGGGGCTCTTGAGGTGCTGAATGAGGAATCAGAGCCACTGGGATTCCGGGTTTCCTGGGTCAAAACTAAGATCCAGGCTTTCAATGACATCGTGGATGCTGCTATCTTGTCTGTACCTGTTTATGGCAAGGATGCTTTGGTCACAGAGAAATTCCCTTACCTTGGCAGTCATATTCATGTCTCTGCTGGCTGTGAGCCAGAGATCAATAGACGTCGGGGTCAGGCCTGGTGAGTCATGGATTCACTGGAGCATGGGGTATGGCACTGCCGGTACCTGTGCAGCAGGAAGAAAGTCCGGGTCTTCGGGTCCTTAGTGCTCACAGCCTTGTTCTACGGATGTGAGACTTGGACTCTGACCAGGGATCTGAGACGGAGACTTAATTCCTTTGGTCCCAGGTCTCTTCGGAGAATCCTTGGCTATCGCTGGTCTGACTTAGTGTCCGAGTGGTTGCTGAGAAAGACTCAAATGAGATTTGTTACCTGCATAGTCTGTGAGCGTCAGCTGTGGTTGTATGGACATTTAGCTCGTTTCCCTGATGCTGATCCTGCTCACCAGATTCTCAGTGAAGGAGCCTTGTGAGTGGAGGAGGCCAATGGGGCCTCATGGTTGCAGCAGGTTGATCAGCATCTCAAGGAGATGGGGATGGACCAGGCATCTGCCTGGGGGATGGCCAGACAGACACCCCATGGCGTATCGGCAGAAACTCGATGCAGCAACATGCTGCTCTGGCGCATGCTCCCACACCTGATCTGATCTTTCTCTTGATGCAATGCTGTCCATTACCCAGATTGCTACTCCTCTTATGCTCTCCTTCCCATCACAGCGATACACCTTTTGTCTTCGAATCCTGTCCTCCATTTGCTCTATTCCCTAACCATGTCTCACTTATTGCAACTATATCATACTCCTCACTATGTACTTTGGCTTCAAGCTCTTCCATCTTCTTATTTAAACTACTGGCATTGGTAGAGAATATATTTAACCTTTCCCTTCCTGAAATTATATTTTCTTTCCTGGCCTCACTAATCACAATTACATCATCAGTTCCTTCCTTAATGGCTTACGCATCCTCCGCTGACAGAAAAAAGCCTGAATCCCTTCCTCAATTCTCAATGCAAAACCTTGCTGCCCCCTTTTTATTAAAGACACAGCCATCAGGCTGGAACACTCCCCTTGTCCCTGAAATGATTCCCACTGCCACTTGAATTGTAAAACCTTCCTCCTGACACAATTCTTCCAGCCATTGGTTAACATCTATCACTCTGCTCATAATTTCTACGTCGTTTCCTAATTTTGGGAGAATCCCAGAAAACATGACCTCACAACCCTTTGCTTTCAGCCACTTACCCAATATCCTGTATCTATTTTTCAAAACCTCTGAGTAAACTTTCCCGACATAATTTGCTCCGAGGTGTACCACAAGCAACTTCTTCCTCCCATGACCCGATACAATATTGTTTACCCTTCCTTCAATATCTTAGCTCCTGCTCCTTCAAAACTGCACAAAATTATATGTCAACCATCCTTTCTACAGAATGAAGAATCCACATATTTAATTGTCTCATCACCCACAAAAACTGTCTCCCATACCTCATTTACACCAATTTATATTGCTGCACAGTCACCACTACCAACACCCACTGCACCGTCACCACTGCTTGCACCCACTGCATCTCCACCACTGCCTGCAATACCAAAATTGTATTTTTTTGTTCAGTACGAGCATGCTGGGTGAGACTATGCGATCTCGTTTGGCATTTCTAGTCTTTTTGCAGTCCAAGATGGCTCGTTGGTCCATTGGAACATATTTCATCAGTCTTCATGGCCTTATGGCATACCTGCCAGCTGTTACTGCTTGAGCATGAGCTTGCCATTTCACCAAGCCCAGATGTGCTTGGGCGACGGCCGGGATCATACGTTTGTTATTATTATTACCAAAGGATACAACAACGACGATGATTGTTATTATTCGGATTAATTAATGTATGCTTTGTTAGAATGTTATCATTCTTTTTGTTATTTATTTTGTAATAAGAATGCCATGCCATGGAAGGACCTATGAAGCTGCTCCATTCACCTTAACAACGCGTGGGTTTAAAACATGGGAATTCTTTTGTCATTTTGGCGAATCACATTGCACATTAGAAAACTCCAGGAGAACTTCACAAAAAACGTCTCACTATCCAGGGCACGCACGCACGCACGCACTTTATAGTGGATCTGAGTTTTAAGAGGTCAAGCAGAGAGAAGAGCAATTGCCGTCAAGACCGTCAGCCATTCAAGACCAAGTCAGAGAAAAGGACCCCAAGGCTATGGAAGTGTGAGAACGCTCGATAAACTCAGCAGCAATCAAGTCTAATCTGCAGTATATTGTTACGAATTTGGAATTCAATTGCACACAACATACAGGTTCCCTTAGTCAGCTATGTCGATAAGTGTTTGTTCCCTAGATAGCTCACCTTCCATTGTTTAATGGGCAGAAATCGATGAAGTGCGCTGTGATTCAATTTAATAGTTAGAGAGCGATCCCATCACAATGGAGAGGCTCACCCCCTCTTCTGCGAAGAGGAAGAAGAGCCCTCCCACCCTGAATCACGGGACGGAAAAACTCCCTCCCACCCGCGGTTGTGCGGGCACGGGGCGATGAGCCATGCCGGGAGGGGGGGGGGGAAGGGCGGAGGTGAATAAGGAAGAGATCCTCAGTTGGTTCGTTGGGTTGTTCAGTCGAGATTCGGCTTCTGCTTGGCTCGGGTTAGGGCTTTTTGAAAGCTTTTTGCTTCGACTTGGCTTTTCAGCAGGCCTTTGGGTTCTGCTCGGCTCAGAGTTCTTGGTCCTCGCTTTGTTCATCGGCAGAGAGTTGAGCTGGTTGCTCGGCTTGAGCTGCTGGTGGTGGCTTCTTGCTCTTGGTTCGTGTTGTGAGAGGCTTTGTTTATCGGAAGAGAGTTGAGCTGGTTGCTTCACTGGCTCTTCTTGGTTCGTGGAGCTCTTTGTTCTCCGCTTGGTTCCCGGCTTGGTGCGACTCATCGGCCTCATCTTGAAGGTGGTTCCTCGGGGAAGCGACGCATCGACGCCTCGTCTGACCAGCATGTGTTCAGAAGTGCGAGAGGATTCGCTGGAGCTCGGGAAGGATCGCGGCTCACGGCGATTGGATCCAGCTCGCTCTCACTGGAGCCCGGGTCCGAACAGCTTGAAGACCACACGAGGTGGAGAGGTTCGAGATAGGTTCTGGGTTTCAGCTCATCTGTCCTCTGAGCTGGAGTCCATTATTAAAGGCATCAGCCACTATTTCGTGTGTGTGTGTGTGTGTGTGTGTGTGTGTGTGTGTGTGTGTGTGTGTGTGTGTGTGTGTGTGTGTGTGTGTGTGTGTGTGTGTGTGTACACGAATGTCAGTGGGCCCCTCTAATAAGTAGGAAACTGTTTAATGCTTTGTGTGCTGTAAATGATTGCATTGCATTTCGTATAGTCGGTATAGTTCTGCTCTTACGTGCTTCCCTAGTTCCCCATTATTATTAATAAATACCCTAATTGTTAAATGTTTTCAGCTCGTCGCGTCGATTCTTTCATTGACTGAGCATGTCGTGTGTTGGGAGTTAGAAAGCCGTTGGTTTGCCGTAAAAGGGGGACATTCGGACCGACGGTTCTCGGCGATTAAGCCGCTCGGAATCGCGCAGGGGACAGGCTCGCTTAAGCGGCTTGTTTCGTACGAGTTCCGTCGAGGGTGAAATACCCCCAGTAGTTGGATCACGTGGGTATTTAGGTAAATTGAAGTTGGCAATCGACCCTACCCCACGTGGTCTGCCCATTGGCATATTTTGGTTCTAGCACAAGTACCCGTCGGCTTCGGAGTTATCCAAGCGGCGATCTATATTCCGGGCGATCGGTCGGGCCGACTCGACTTACGGCTCCGTCAGAGCGGTCGGCTTGTGGCTGACGCACCGGCACCGTAACAATATATATATATATATATATATATATATATATATATATATATATATATATATATATATATATATATATATATATATATATACACATATACATATATACAGTCATCCCCCGTTTATCGGGGGGGTTATGTTCCAAACCCCCCCCCCCCCGCGAGAAGTGAAAATCCACGATGGATGCCTCCCAAAAAAAGACTCGTCTGGTCTGGTCGGCTTGGCAGTGATTGGATTTGAGGTGCCAGAGATCGACTCGTCTGGTCTGGTCGGTTTGGCAGTAATCGGGTTTGAGGCGCCGGATATAGACTCGTCTGGTCTGGTCGGTTTGGCAGTGCTCGTCCAACCGCAGCAAACCTTTTTCCTTCCTGAAGCATATCGAGGACCTTAACCTTCTCCTGGAGCGTCAGGACCTTCCTCTGGCGCTTCGGTTCCTTGCCAGAAGCCTTAGAAGGTGCAGGGCGTTTGGGCGGCATCGTAGGGCTTGGAGAAAAAAAACGTAGAAAATATTCGAAGTTCACAAGCGAAACTTTGTCTCGTGTGTAGTGTGACTGGTCGAGCACCACGCGTTATAATTTATTGCTGCAAGAGTTATATTTTATATATTATTACCGCGATATACCAGAGGAATCCGCAGAAAAAATTAGTTAGGTTCCAATGGAAAACCCATGATGAACCGGGGGCGTGAAAGGTGAACCGCGATATAGCGGGGGATTGCTATATATATATATATATATATATATATATATATATATATATATATATATATATATATATATATATATATATATATATATATATATAGATATATATATATATATATAGATATATCTTTTTCTTTCAACTCGCTCCCGTTAGGGGTCGCCTCAGCGGATCAACCGTCTCCATTTCGCTCTATCCTCCACATCTTCCATTGACACTCCAACCACCCGCATATCTGCCCTCACCACATCCATGAACCTCTTCTTTGGCCTTCCTCTTCTCCTCCTGCCTGGCGGCTCCATCTTCAACATCCTTCTCCCGATATACTCCGCTTCCCTCCTGTGCACATGTCCAAACCATCTCAATCTCGCCTCTCTCACTTTGTCTCCAAACCCTCCTACCTGCGCTGTCCCTCGAATATACTCATTTCTTATCCTATCCATCCTCGTCACTCCCAACGAGAATCGCAGCATCTTTAACTCTGCCACCTGCAGCTCCGTTTCCTGTATTTTTGTTAGTGCTCCCGCCTCCAAACCAGACAACATAGCTGGTCTCACTACCGTCTTGTATACTGTCCCCTTCACTCTTGCAGCTACCCTTCTGTCACAAATCACTCCTGCAACTCTTCTCCAACCACTCCATCCTGCCTGCACTCTATTTTTCACTTCTCTCCCACACTCTGTGTTACTTTGGACAGTTGATCCCAAGTATTTAAACCTATCCACCTTCCCCACCTCAACTCCTTGCAACCGCACCATACCACCACCCTCCCTCTCATTTACACACATGTACTCCGTCTTACTCCTACTGACTATCATTCCCCTTCTCTCCAGTGCGTACCTCCACCTCTCGAGGCTTGCCTCAGCCTGCTCCCTACTCTCCCTACAGATCATGATGTCATCCGCGAACATCATAGTCCATGGAGACTCCAGTCTGATCTCGTCCGTCAACCTGTCCATCACCATTACAAACAGGAAAGGGCTCAGAGTCGATCCTTGGTGCAATCCCACTTTTACCTTAAACCGGTCCGTCATTCCTACCGCACACCTCACCGCTGTCACACAGTCCTCATACATATCCTGCACGATCCTCACATACTTCTCCACCACTCCCGACTTCCTCATACAATGCCACAACTCCTCTCTTGGCACCCTATCACAAGCTTTATCGAAATCCACAAACACACAATGTAACTCTTTCTGGCCTTCCCTATACTTCTCCATCAACATTCTCAAAGCAAACATCGCATCAGTGGTGCTCTTTCCTGGCATAAACCCATATTGCTGCTCACAGATCGTCACCTCTCCTCTCAACCTAGCTTCCACTACTCTTTCCCACACCTTCATGGTGTGGCTTAACAACTTTATCCCTCTGTAATTTCCACAGCTCTGCACATCACCCTTATTCTTGAAAATCGGAACCAGTACACTTAATCTCCACTCCTCCGGCATCCTCTCACATTCCAAGACTTTATTAAACAATCTGGTTAACAACCCCACTGCCATCTCTCCTAAGCACTTCCATGCCTCCACTGGTATACAATCTGGGCCAACTGCCTTTCCACTTTTCATCCTCTTCATAGCAGTCCTCACTTCATCCTTACTGATCCACGCCACTTCCAGATTCACTATCTCCACCTCTTCCAACCTTCTCTCTCATTTTCTTCATTCATCAGCTCCTCAAAGTACTCCATTACACCTTCTCAACACACTCTCCTCGCTCGTCAGCACATTCCCATTTGCGTCCTTTATCACCCGAACCTGCAACACATCCTTCCCAGCTCGGTCCCTCTGTCTTGCCAATCGGTATAAATCCTTTTCCCCTTCTTTTGTATCCAACTTCTCATACAGCTCGTCATATGCCTTTTCCTTGGCCTTTGCCACCTCTCTTTTTGCCTTTTGCTGCCACTCCTTGTACTCCTGCCGACTTTCTTCATCTCTCTGACTATCCCACTTCCTTTTCGCCAACCCCTTCTTCCTTATACTTTCCTATACTTCCTCGTTCCACCACCAAGTCTCCTTATCTTCCTTCCTCTGTCCAGATGTCACACCAAGTACCTTCTGAGCTATCTCCCTCACCACTTCTGCTGTAGTTGCCCAATCATTCCACCCATCTTTACCACCATCCAACGCCTGTCTCACCTCCTCCCTAAATTTCACGCAACAGTCTTCCTCCTTCAGCTTCCACCATCTGGTCCTTGGTTCAGCCCTCACTCTCTTCCTCAACCTCACCTCTAAATTCATCCTACAGACCACCAATCGATGCTGTTGAGCTACACTCTCCCCTGCCACCACCTTACAGTCACTAATCTTTCAGGTTGCATCTCCTGCTTAAGATGTAATCCACATGTGTGCACTTTCCTCCACTCTTGTATGTCACCCTGTGTTCCTCCTCCTTCTTGAAATACGTATTTACCACTGCCATTTCCATTCTTTTTGTAAACTCTACCACCATTTGCCCTTCCACATTTCTCTTGTTGAGACCGTACCTACCCAACACCTCCTCATCCTCTTTATTCCCTTCCCCAACATGCCCATTGAAATCTGCTCCAATCACCACTCTTTCATCCTTGGATACACTCTCCACCACTTCATCTAACTCACTCCAGAAATCCTCTTTATACTCTATCTCACACCCCATATGTGGGGCATATGCAATGATGACATTCATTATTACCCCTTCAATTTCCAACTTCACACTCATCACTCGGTCAGACACTCTCCTCACCTCCAATACCCTCTTGACATAATTTTCCTTCAGGATTACCCTGACACCATTTCTCCTCCAATCCACACCATGGAAGAACAGTTTGAAACCACCTCCAATGCTCCTAACCTTACTCCCCATCCACTTGGTCTCTTGTACACACAGTATGTCCACCTTTCTTCTCTCCATCATATCAGCCAACTCTCGCCCTTTGCCAGTCATCGTCCCAACATTCAGAGTTCCAACTCTCACCTCCACACTTCTACCCTTCCCCCTCTCCCACTGCCTCCGGACTCGCCTTCCCCGTCTCCTTCTCCTCCTTCGCCCAGCAGTAGCACAATTTCCACTGGTACCCTGCTGACCACTGGAACCGGTGGCGGTCGTTGGTAACCTGGGCCTCGACCGATCCGGTATGGAAATTCGTTTTGTTGTCCGCATTATGATTTGGCATAGGCTTTTACACTGGATGCCCTTCCTGACGCAACCCTGGTCGCCTCTTACGACACACAGGGATATGGTACACCTATTCTAACCGGGGCATACACCGGGCCCAGTATTTCGCCGACCTCGGAAGGATGGCAGGCTCAGTCAACCCCCTGGTGTTTGAGATAGATATATATATATATATATATATATATATATACACATACATTAATTCAGTGTCCCAATGGGGATTGAACTCAAGACCTTTTGTTACATACACATATATATATATATATATATATATATATATATATATATATATATATATTATATATATATATATATATATATATATTATATATATATACATACATACATACATATATATATATATATACATACATATATAAATATATATATATATACATATATAAATATATATAGATAGCCTGGTGTTGGCGCAGTGGTTAGGGCAGCGGCTTGGGATCCAAAAGGTCCTGAGTTCAAGCCCCGTTGGGCCACTGAATTAATACACCAGGGGGTTGACTCAGCCTGTCATCCTTCCGAGGTCGGCGAAATGAGCACCAGTGTACTGGGCCGGTGTATACCCCGGTTAAAATAGGTGTACCATATCC